>NC_088866.1:30932565-30973155 GCF_032884065.1 Artemia franciscana
AATGAACTGACATCATTTTTATACAATCAAAAAGCTCGTGGTAGCGAACTGTAGTAAGGATTGACTCGGCTCAAAAGTAACAGAAACATTAAGATAATGGAACTTTGATACCAATAGTAAACTATTGGTATCAAAATTCCATTTTTTCTATTTCAAAAGAGTTGCGTTTTTATTCTCATTATAAATATATAAGTTTCATCAAGTTTAATTTTATCCGTCGAAAGTTATGAGCCTGAGAATATTTGCCTTATTTTATTAAATAGAAGGAAACACCCCTAAAAGTCATAGGATTTTAACGAAAATCAGATTCAGCGTATCAGAAAACTCTACTGTGGAAGTTTCAAGCCCCTATCTACAAAATTTTTTGTATTTTTCCCAGAAGACAAATCACAGATGCGAGTTTATTTTTTTACTTTTTTTTTCCTAGCGGTGATCTATCAACCCAGTGGTTCTAGAATGTCACAAGAGTGCTCATTCTAACGGAAATCAAAAGTTCTAGTGCCCTTTATAAATGACCAAAAAATTGGAGGGCACCTAGGCCACCTCCCACGCTCATTTTTTCCCAAAGTCACCGGATCAAAATTTTGAGATAGCCACTTTGTTAAGCATAGTTGAAAAACTTAATAATTATGTCTTTTGGGACGACTTAATCTCTACACTCCTTTAGGGAAAGGCTGAAAGTTACAAACTATGACTATTCTATACATATAGTAAGGATTATTGCGAAGTTTACAGACGTTTTCAGGGCGACTTTTTCACGTTACGGGGGGGGGGTCGGAATCGAGGGTTTCGTGGAAAGATCTTTCCACAGATGATTTTATCTTGTAGAAAGGAAATTTTCTTGAAGGACCGCAGGATTTTCTAGTATTATTAAAAAAAAACAACGGGAAAAAGTTTTTTAGCTGGAAGTAATATGCCGGAATTCAGCTGGAATTTCTATGAACGGGCCGCAGGATTTTCTAGCTAAAAAAAAGAGAAAAAAAAATGTTTTCTTCATCTGGAACTAAGGAGTAGCATTAGAACCTAAAACGACCATAAATTATTACGTATACAAGGGGGTTCGTCTCCTCCACAATACCTCACTCTTTAAAATAAAGTATTTTTATCAATTTCAACTATTTATTCTACGACCTTCGTTATTCAGGAGTCATTGTTAAAGAATTGGGACAAAATTCAAGCTTTAGTGTAAAGAGCAAGGTATTGACGACGTAATAAAAATATAAAAATATAGAAATTAGTTACGTAAATTAATTTGTAAGTAACGTATATTTATTAATAATAAAAACGTTCGTAAAAAATAGAATCTTCTAGTTTTCTTTTTAAGTAACCGAAAATGGGAGGGCAACTAGGCCTCCTCCCCCACCCTTTTTTTCAAAATCATTTGATCAAAACTATGAGAAAGCCATTTAGCCAAAAAAAAATTTATCTGCAAATTTTATTTTAATTATTCATGTGCGGTGAGCCAAAATCAAAACATGCATTAATGAAAAAAACTTCCAGAAATTAAATAAAAAATAAGTTTTTTTTAACTGCAAGTCAGGAGTGACATTAAAACTTAAAAGAGACAGAAATTATTCCGTAAATGAAAGGGGTTTTCCCCTCTTCAATGCCTCTTTCTTTACGCTAAAGTTGTTTTATTGTTTTAAAAAGTAGTGTCGTGAGAAAGAGTCAAAATCTATTGTAAAGAGCGAGGTGGTGAAGAGAGGACAAACCCTTTTATGTACGGAATAGTTTCTGTTCGTTTTAAGTTTTAATATCGCTTTTGAGTTTAATGGACCATTACGTTTTTGTTAGCTTTTAGAAAGGGCAAGCCCGCCTAGGGCCTCAGGCAGAATGACCAAGAATTTAAAATTTACATAGGACCGTTAGATTACCTGAAATAAAAAGTAAACAAGGCACTTAAAGGCAATCAAGTGAAGAATTCAGGTTAGAAAACAGTTGGTAACCATTAATTCGGATTTCATTTGGTGATAAGTCTGACAAGGTGCTTTTAGGTGAAACTTCTGTAAATGCTGCAATATCCACCTCTGCCATTAACACAAAAAAGGAAAGTTCTAAAAGTTTATTAGGAAGGCTATCAACATTGGAACTAAAGAAATTCATTCCTTGAGAGGTAGGAATCCGAGAGGATACAGAACTAATATAAGCGGGAACCAAAGAAATAGGAATATTGTTGGATGCGGTGCTGTAAAATGACAAGGAAGAGACTGTAGGTGAGCAAGTTAATGCGGAAGAGACACCAGGACCATTAAGGATCATTATTATGAACACTACTAGGCAGTTGAGAGACAGGAGAGACATGATTTGAATCTGCATAAAATGGGAACACTTTTTTCTCAGCTACAAAAGTCTTTGTCTTATCCCTTGCAGTCAACACGATTGACACAGGGTCTCATAAACAATGCTAATTTACAAAAATATTGAGAGACAAAATGTTGGAGGATGTTTTTCAATACAAATACAAGAGGGTATACTTTGACATCCTGACTTGACTTAATACTCCTGCCGAAATGCTTCCGGCGTCGAGAGTGATGCTATATGGTGCCTCCATTTGGACCGGTCTCTTGTAAGGATGTGGACATCCTCCTGAATATTTGCCATGACTAAGAAGGCACCTGTCGTTTCCTTCCATCTGGCTGGGGGACGACCTCTTGGGCGTTTCTCGCCATGCAGCACGGGATCAAAGTCAAAAATCGTTCGTGCGGGAGTGTCGGGGGCATGCAGAGGAGATGTCCGTACCAGCGTAGTGTTCGTTGGGCGAGTTGGACTGAGAAGGACGTTTGACCAGTTAACGCCAGGAGGTTATCGTTGCAAACAAAATCGTGCCAGCGTAGTCCTTCAATGCAGCGAATGTGTTTTGTTTTTTGAAGGTGTTTTGTACTTTGACATCCCCTCCCCCCAATTGAAGCCCCATGTCAAATATGTCCAGGTAAGTATCAATAAACTGTTCCACCAATGGACTTCCCCTCAACTTTAATATTAAAAAAGAGTACTTATCTGTTATGGCGTCAACACTCAAGAGGTGAAGTTAGGCTAATCCTAATGAAACAAACCTTTGTATGATTAAAAATAGTACTTTTGAAACAACTTGGCCTATTTATTTGCACATTAAGGGGATATTGGTAAAGTATAAAGGGTCTGCATGCAGAATGTATTAGGAACAATTATTTTGCATAATACTTTATCCTCCACCACCTCTACAAGGCACAGTGCATTTTCTTAGTGAGTTCTACAGTGGAATGGTGCAATCTGTGAAGAAGTTGAAGTTCTAGAGGTTACCTTAAGTTTCGGTCTACTTACTTTGACCAAAAATGGGCTTGATTGTGTTGCTGTTCATCATCTTTAATGCGAGGATGATGGCTCTTTCTATATCATGTTAGGATAGGGAGGCCAAGATTTTCTTGTGAATACTCATAGGGGATATGTTGTTAACCTAATCCTCCTAACCCTAGAATTCGCTCAAGCTTTAGCAAGACAAATACTATAATAGCAATGTTCTTACTAATTAAGTTGGAGTAAATTCTGTCTATCAAATTTTCACAGTTCTGTAAATTTAATCCATATTGTTTAGTTTTGCAATATAGTCTATGGCCATATCTGGCCTCATTAGAGAGGCCAGACATGACCCTTGTTAGAGTAAAGCCTTAGGGCTTATGCAAAAGTAAGAAATACTCATGTTCAAAATTGTACTATTAATTCTTCCAGTTTTAAGGCACCCAGTTCACTACCCAGTACGCGTAAGGGACTTCCCGGTCCTTACGCTTCCCTTGTTCTTGGGTTATTTCAGTTACTTGGGTAACCAGTTAAAGCAGTGGCTATCCTGACAGTTTTCTGTGCCATCAATATGCAAATTAAGTACAGGAAAGATACTTTATTTGACCTTTCTTCACCCCTGTATACAGTGGCGCCATCTACTTTTTTGAACTTGGTGACTTTTAATCTTCTGACGAAGCCACCAGATACTGCTACCGCCCCTTTTTTAGATGTCAGCACTGTTCACAGTAGAGCTACTTCTAAGCCTCCCATTAAAACGAGTCGCGGTTGCAGAAGTGGTAAACGCGTTTCTGAGAGGAGGAATCCCCTAGTGGAACCGAGTAACTTATCCGCTCTAAGTGACACCCGCGCCAATGTAGGCAGACCGACTGAAACGAGTCTCACAGACTTACCCGTAATCGAACGCTTCGACAGTTTGCCCGTTAACGACTATGCCAATGAGCCGCCTCCTATCCTAAGACCTGTTACATTCAACGCTCATCGTGGCCTTCCTAACTTCCTCGTTTGCAACACTAGATCGCTGTGCAACAAAACAGCAGATTTTGAAGCTGTTATTCGCCAGAAAAACATTGCCATAGCAGCCGTTACTGAAACATGGAACCTCGATGAAAATACAGGTCGTGTGGCTGGATACTCTGTGTTCTTGAACACTCGCTCTAATCGTGGTCTATCGAAACTTGGGGGCGGTGTTGGTCTGTTTGTAAGAGAAGATATACCCTGTAAACTCCTTTCTGATCTCGCTAATCCGGACCATGAAGTAATCTGGGCGATGTGCAGACCGACTTACTTGCCCCGCTTATACTCGTGCATAATTGTGGCATCAGTATATTACCCAAAAAGTGCAAAGAATCGCCGAGACCTTGTCTGTTACTTGCAAAAGACTGTTGATGTGCTTCGGATCCACTATAGTAATCCTGCTTTTATCATAGCAGACGACTTCAGCCAGACGAAAAAAGGCTGGCTTTCATCCAGTCTATCCCTTAAACAAGTGGTTCACATGCCTACTCACGTCTCAGGCAGCATTCTGGATCTCATTCTTACGAACTGTGTGTCCTACTACTGTAATCCTGTTTCTCTCGGACCAGTGGCCAAGTCCGACCATTTTTCTATTTTGTGGAAAGCCCATAGTTCATTGCCCAAGCCTAAACTAAGCCACGTGGTTACCCGCCCACTAACGGACTCTGCCATTCGAGCCTATGGTCAGTGGATAGGCAATTATGATTTCCCAGAAGTTGACGGAGATTCAAGCATCCACGAAAAGACTAAAAGATTCAGTGACATTCTGTACTCCAAATACACCGAAATCTTCCCCACCAAGTCAGTTACCATTAGTGAGTTTGATAAGCCATGGATTACCCCTGCCATAAAGAAACTCATCCGTGAGAGATGCCGCCTATGTTCTATCGGTGATGTAGTAAACGCAAAGAAACTACGAAATTACACCGTCACTGTAATACGGAAGGCCAAACTTCAATATGGCCGTTTATCAGTGTCACCTATGCGCGTCAGTAATCCAAAGAAATGGCATCAGTCTGTTCGAAAAATGTCGGGAAAATCCACTACCTCTAGTGTGAGAATATTGGACGATAGTGGCAAACTTCTCACTGCGACAGATGTGAACTCCTTCTTCACTGAAATCTGCACAACCAACCCTCCACCCACCGAGTCCCAAAAAGCCGATCTCTTGTACGGCTGCTCAGAAGAGGAAGTTATTGAAGTCACTGAAGAAGACGTCTTCAAAGAATTAATAAAAATTAAGCCCAACAGTGCATCCTATCCTTCGGAACTTCCTGTAAAACTTGTTCGTGAATACGCCCCCTTCATTGCCAAGCCATTATCCGTGTTGATTAACCTGTGTTTCATGCTTGGTACTTTCCCAGATATTTGGAAAAAGGCATATATCCGGGTTATTCCGAAGTAGGGCCCCCCTAAAGCATGTGACGAATTGCGTCCTATCTCGATAACCCCCTGTCTGGCTAAAGTTACGGTAGCGCTTATACTCCGTCGATTGCTCGACCAAATCAGTTCTTCTATCGATAACTACCAGTATGGTGGACTCCAGGAGTGCAGTACTACAATTTATCTAGTGCGTATGTATGATTGTATACTTACATGGCTGGATAAAGGTAATCGGTTCCTGGATCTAGGTGCAATAGACTTCCAAAAAACTTTTGATTTCATTAACCACCTGATTGCTGGCCAAAATTTGAAGATATTTGAAGATAATGGGTGCGAAAAAACGTGTGTTATCCGTGATTATGGATTTCTTATCTAATAGGAAACAGCGTGTTTATGCCCTGTTTGAGGGGGATTCTGACTCCGATTGGACAGGTATAACATGTGGAGCTCCGCAGGACACAAAGTTGGCTGCCATTGTATTTATAGCCGTGATCAACTACCTACTAGTCGAATATGAGGATCATTAGAAGTTTATAGACGATATCTCTTTTCTATTGAAATACTTAGTTGAAAACGGGATTGTTAAGAAAGAGTTCAGTGACGATTTCTTTGATGCGTTTATTGCCGAGTGTAATGTCTCTAAATTGATCATTAACACGAATAAGTCGCAGGTCTTACGCTTTAATCCGTTGAAGCGCACATTCAGCCAACCGTATGTTCCGTTTCCGATTGTCGACTCAATAAAGATTTTGGGAGTTACTTTTTCAAGTGATTGTTCTTTCGGCTTGCACGTTGAAAATGTTGTTAAAAACGCAAATGCATGTCTGCAGTCTTTTAGTACAATGCGTAGATTTGGCTGTGATGTCCAGTGCCTGTTGCTAGCCTATCTTACATACGTCCGTCCAGTTCTGGAATATGCAAGCCCACTATGGGGGCCTGCAGCACTGCGAACTGTTTACCTCATCCAAGAACTTGAGTCGGTGCAAAAGCGAGCCGTGTTCATTATTATTGGCGATCGACAACTATCTTATGGTGAAGCGCTTGTTAAACTCGACCTCCCCACGTTGGCCCAAAGATACGAGCAGACTATCCTGAGGTTTGGGAAGTTTCTTCTCTCTAAACCCCAGCATCGAGACATCTTACCACCTACTGCACCGCCCAACAACCGTACGCGTCACCAAAATAAACTGGTTCCAGTAGCTTCACGCACGAACGGCCACGCAAATTCGTTTGTACCTTTTTTTACGGATTTGCTAAACAAAGCCGAGTGATATCTTCTTTTTTTTTTTTTTTTTTTTTTATTGTGTTAATTTGTTATTTAGCATAGTGAAGCAACGCAAATTAGCTGTTAGCTACGATGTTGTTTAAATAAACCTATCTCTCTCTCTCTCTCTCTCTCTCTCTCTCTCTCTCTCTCTCTCTCTCTCTCTCTCTCTCTCTCTCTCTCTCTCTCTCTCTCTCTCTCTCTCTCTCTCTCTCTCCTCTCTCCTCTCTCTCTCTCTCTCTCTCTCTCTCTCTTGGGTATTAGACATTAAAACTTGCAAAAAACCTACATCATTGACATCCAAATTTGCAAACGCTTACGATTTTGACAAGGTCCTTTGAATTTATATAAGTAAACAATAGACCAAATAAACAATGAACTAGTGTCTTGGAGAATGTTCTTCAGGAGGGCAGTCGTGGGATCCATAACCCCATTACCGACCTTCAAAGTTCTCATTAGAATTTGAGTCATATTTGGCAAAACTTGATTGACAAAATCCGGATTTTCTTTGAAGTATCATTCCTGGTTCCTATGGATCTATTTTATGAAACGTTTTAAATTGTACTAGTTTCTTTGCAAACTGCTCGGTTACCTCTTAAAACTAATGAAATAAATAAAAGTGATTACAAAAATGAAAACCTGAAAAACCACAACTAAAACCCGAGAGTCAGTTAGTAATCTACTGCCGTAAAATCTACAATCTGTTTCATAGGGATTAGAATATTTTATAGAAAACTTCGAAATTTGAATTGTAATTATTCAGTACTGTTTAAAGAATGTACATATTTTTTTAAATTGATAAACATGTGAAATCGTTAAGTCTAGAGAGAGAGTGAGAAGAAAAGATTAAAGCAAGTTATTGAATGCAAATTTTAAACAGTAAGAGTTTATTCAATTCAATCGTCAAAGAAACAATTCACTGGCTGAGCTCTGGTTTAACCAGAACTGAACTGTCGCCGCATTGTATTGTTAGAATATAGCCTATCAGTTGGTTTTAAATTTTTGTGACCGAGTTTTAAAGACTGTTTCTTTCTCGGACAATAATTTTTGTGACCGAGTTTAGTGACCGAGATATATTAACAGCTTATAGTAATGAAGAGAGGACATTGATAAAAGAATTTTTATCAGAGAGAAATTCGTGTAACTGTGAGCTACATTTTGGTGTATAATTTGTGTAGACCCTGAAGGGACAATCATGGACTTGGGCCAAGTGCCCCTGGTGGATCTTGGTCCAGTGCAATACCAGAATGTGAGAAGCCCAAGTGGGTATATGAACTGCACAGCCAACCAACATCAGTTGCCAGTGGACGAAAGCAGAAGTGAACATGTCCAGGCTGGCCAAACCCAGCTTTATTATAATACTGTGTACCAGGGACAAATGCAACCTAGTAATGTGTATTCAAATCAAGGACAGATGATGATGCAAAATCTCAATGCAGGATCAGTAAACTACCCCCCACAAATTTATTACACCCCGGTCCAAATGCAATGGCAGCAACCACAGCCACAGTTGATAAGAAACACGGTGAGAGACAATGTGAGAATGATGCCATACGCCAGACAGAACACAAGAACAAGGCATGACCCAGTGTCAGTGTCCACTAAGAACAGGTTTGAAATCCTTGAAAGTGACGAAACTGCAGGGGCAGAAGACAATATGAGTGATATTGGAGATACTGTGAATTGTGCTGTTGCAGAGGGTATTATTTCAGACGAGGACTTTCCTAAACTTGGACAGAACCCTAGTACAAGTGCAGTTTTCAAAAGAAGAAGGACTGAAAACATACCACCCCTCCCATCACCTACTGTAACTGAACAGGTTTCAAGCATGGTCAGAGCAGTGGGAGAAATGGACATTCCAGAGAAGGAACTGAACAGTGAATGTGTGATCTTCACACCAGTGGAAGAAGATCAGACCTTTCCAAACGATATGATATTGTTGAGAATACTGAAAGGAGTTGTGCCAAAAGAGGACCTAGAATTTGTGTGCAACAAGGAACGGAAAAAATTAAGTGTACACATGAAGAAAAGTGAAACAAAAGACAAACTACTTGCAACAACCAAGCTAGGCAAAATTGATGTGATGTGTCAAGAAAGGAAAAGGCACTCTAGAGGAGTCATCAGAGGAATTGACAAGGAATATTTAGTGGAAGACATTAAAGCAGAAATTGTCAGTGAAGCAAAAGTTTTGGAAGTAAGACGACTCAAGAGGTTCAACAAGGAATTGAAAAAAATAGAAGAAAGTTTTGCAGTGATGGTGATTTTCGAAAGTATGTCTCTGCCTGAGTCAGTGGGATTCATTGGACGTAAAAGAACCGTTTCTCAGTATAACAGACCAGTATTACAGTGTTTTATGTGTCAGAAATTTGGACATAGAAAAAATGAGTGCAGAGCCACAACCCCAACGTGCTTAAGGTGCAGTAAAGCACACCATTCTAAAGACTGCCCCCTCAAAAATGAAGAAGCTACAGTTAGAAAAGAGTTGTATTACTGTAGTAATTGTGGTGGAAAGCATGCAACAACCTCGACTCAATGCCCAGCGAGGAATAAATCTCAGATGGTCAATAGGATTGCTGAGCAGCAGCAGATGGGCATTCGTAGGGCAAATGTGACTTATCAGTCATATGCAGCAGCTCTTAATAAAAAAGCAAGTACTGCGCATGCTTACACAACGACGATAACTGCAAGAAGCTCACAGACAATGGTACCCGTTGAAAAGGTGGAACAGATAAAAAAGGATGCAGTGCAGACTGCACTTGAGGCAGTGACGCATTGGTGATAAAGCCAGATCTCATTAATATCACCAATCAGACAGTGAACCAGAGTGTTTTAAAAATATGTACAGCGTTAGAGTTCATAACGGGTGTAAAACCAGATGCCACCAAGATTGTTGCAGGAATTGCAAGATCTAACAGCATTGGAAGCAACTCTCAGGGAGTCACAACCTCAGAAAAATGAACTTGTCCCTACTATCTTGGAACGCACAGTCGACACTCAGACATAAAAAGGACATGCTACTAGAATACTCATCCAAGAATGATTTGGATGTATTGTGTATCCAAGAAACTTGGCTACACCCGTATATACAAATGAATTTCAAGGGCTACAGCGTGATACGGAGAGACAGGATTGATCATAAAGGAGGAGGAGTGATAATAGGGATAAGAAAAGGAATAACTTTCAAGAAAATAAGTTTCAGAAATTCAGGATTGTTGGAGAAAAATGGAATAGAATTAGTTGCTGTGAGTGTTTTTGAAAAACCTACATGCATTGAATATTATTAACTTTTATAATCCACATGGAAATAACAAATCAGTGGGTACTTCAATGCAAGCTATTATAAACGAAATTCCAGGTAACGAGAAACATATCATTGTAGGAGACTTTAATGCTCATTCTGATGTTTGGTGTAGTTGTGGAACAAATAATGAGGCAGGAAATAGCCTTCAAAGATTCATGTTAGATACCCCTGAATCGTGCCTGTTAACACCCAAAGACTTCCCGACACGTATTAATTATTCCAATGGTTCATACACAACAATAGACTTGGCTTTTGCCCTCACCAAGTTTGGCAAATAGTCATACAATATATACTGTGAACGAACCCACACTTTTCAGCGACCACAACCCATATGTCATCCAGTGGAAACAACAAGACCAGGACAGTGAACCATCAAGCCCCAGATTTTCGATCCAGAAAGCTAACTGGTCAGAATTTGATGAGACACTGAAATCCATGGAGATAGATAAAATGCTTATGCTTGCGGAGGAAGTAGACCAAAAAATAGAGATCTTTCAGGGGAAATCGCTGGAGGCAGCAGAAAAAACAATTCCAAAGAACAAGCATAACCTGAAAGGACAGAAAAGTACACCCTGGTGGAATGAGGACTGTGAGGAAGCTAAAAAAGAACTGAAGAAGAGAAGACACGAGTATGACAGAATCCCAACCCTAGACAGATATATAAAGGTGAAACAAGCTCATGCTAGATTTAGAAAGAAAGTGAAGGAGGCAAAATGGCATTCCTAGCACACATTTGTGGAAAATCTAGATTTTACAGAGTCCAGTACAAAAGTATATAGATTCATCAAGTGCATGAACACAAGAAACCAAGCTAGGGAGGATAATCCACCAATTGTCGTAAATGGGGAAATGTTAGTGGATAACATAGATAAAGCAAATGCCGGAGCAGAATATTTGAAGAATGTAATAGGAAGACAGGACCCCTCCAAAGACGACTGTAACAGAACAATTTGGAAGGTCAAGAAAGTATCCCAAAAGAAAAGAATGGATGATTAAAACAGACCATTCACAGAAAGAGAAGTAAATGAGGTCGTGAAAAACCTGCCAAACACCACACCAGGAGATGACCTTATTTACCCAGAATTTGTCAAAAGATTGCCTGAAATATGGATGAAGGAACTGCTGAAGATCAAAAATATAGCATGGAAATCCGGATATTTCCCCAAGATTTGGAAAAAAGGGACAGCGATTATGATACCAAAACCAGGAAAAGACTCAGAGAAGATTGAGAATTACAGATTCATAACCCTTTTACCAGTATTGGGGAAAGTCTATGAAAGGCTAGTAAAAAATAGACTCTCATGGTTGATAGAAGAAAAGAAAGGGCTCAAAGATTATCAGTGTGTGGATTTTGGCGTAACAGAAGCACTTTGGAAAATTTGGTCTTACTCCAAAGAGATGCACTATATGTATTACAGAATGGCAAAATAATGATAGTGGTATTTTTGGATGTGCGAGGAGCTTTTGACAATTTGGTTCATCGAAAAATGCTAGAAGGAATGATGGCAATGGGATTGGTTGGAAACATTGTACAGTTTGGAATGAGTTACCTGACAGAACGTACTGTTGTTGTAAAAGTTGGCCAATCAGTTTCCACTGATGAAGTAGAACCAAAGAGAGAGTTCCGCAGGGGTCTGCACTTGGGCCAGATTATTACAATATTGGAGTATATGACATGCCATTAGATGATGATGAGTGCAGACCATCCATTTTTGCTGATGATAATGCATTCTGGGTAATTGGAGATAATATGAAGGAAGTAGTAAAGAAAGCACAGGCAATGATGACACAGTTAGAACATTGGGCAACGTCAGCTGATCTGCAATTCTCACCAGACAAAACCCAGGCTATGATGATAAGCAACAGAAGAATCGAAACACCGGAAAAGTTGACAATGTGTGGAAAGGAAGTGCAATACGTAACAAATGCGCGTTTCTTAGGATACACAGTAAACAACAAGATGACTGGAAAACAACACGTAGAACAGACAAAGAATAGTTGTATCCGAAGAATGAACTTGCTACGAATGATCTCAGGAGCAAACTGGGGACCTAAACCGGAATTTCTCCTAGAGTTCTATACTAAGTACATACGGGCAAAACTCGAATATGCGTCAATAATCAGCGCGTCAGATTGTCAATCAACATTTTCAAAGTTGGACGCAGTGCAAAATTCAGCACTTCGGATTGCATACGGGGCAAGAAAATCTACACCCATAGGCTTCATGTTATCAGAAAGTGGCTTAGAAGATCTTCAGACAAGAAGAAATATGCATATCCTCAGATATACGTCAAAAGTATGGTTGGCAGACAAAAACCATCCAGTTAAGTCCCTGATTGTAAAGCCCGGACTAGTATACGTCAACAACCAAACAAAGAAAAGGAAAAACTACTATGTCCTTGTAAAGGCTGAAGAACTGATGAAAAATCAAGGAGTGCGACTAAACTTTTCAGAAATGCTGAGTGTGTGCAACCCTCGACGTCCACCACCATGGGAGGTGGACAAGTTGGTTTGCGAGACCAATTTTGAAGAAAGGAAGGCCATTGTACCAGCATTTTCAGCAATGAAAGCTGAAAAATATCATGGGTATCTAGAGATATATACGGACGGTTTGAAAACGGAAAACGAAGTTGGGGCCGCCTTTGTCATCCCTAATTCTCGGATAGCTGAAAAATATAAGCTGCATCCCAGGACTTCCATCTTTCAAGCAGAACTCCTGGCAGTCAATAAAGCAGCAGAGCACCTCATTCAACACAGATATGGCTGCAACGCATTCTTGATATGCACTGATTCGAACAGTGTGGTATCAGCATTGAAGAATATTCACGCAAAAAACGTAACAAGGGAAGTCCTCATTACATATGAAACGATAAATAAATTGATTGATGAAGGAAGCAGTGTGGTTCTGCACTGGATTCCAGGGCATAGAGGGATAGAAGGAAATGAAGCGGCAGACCAGGAAGCCAAAGATGCACTTGCTAATGGAACCATCTGTGGAAGAATTCGCACCAACAGTCATCAACAACATTCGATTGGCCATGCAACAGATGCGAGTAGCTAGAGCACAACATATCCAAGACGTTACTGGAAATATGTTTGCTCTTAAGAAAACAAAACTTCAACCTACGAAAATCTACTCGAAGCTCAGTAGAAAGTAAATAAGAATAATCTTCAGACTGCACTTTAAGTAACATGGAAGTCATATTGGTCATTGTAAGTCATATTTTAAGTTCTATCTTCAGTAGTTTGATTTTTATTGAATAACAATAAAATACATTAGGTCACAAAAACAATTTAATTCTAAAATTATTTGATTCTAAATCAAAGACAGACCTTAGAATAAGAAGTAGCGGTCCCTAGTCAATTCATTCAGTTTATGTTCGTTTTGAATTTTTTCAGTATTTTTTTAAAATAATTCCAAAGAAAAAAAGATTTTTTTTTTACTCTGCTTTTAATTGGTAACATTATCTGTTTTGTATAACTAGTTAATTCTTGCTGAATTATGACTTTAACTAGCTTAATTTTTTCTAAATAGCAACAAAGATCACACTGCCTTGAAAGCTTGTATTTAATTGTTTTATTTTGTCATTTAAATGAATTTATCATCTCATATCATTTTATTTATCAGTCCTGGTTGAACTGTTTTGAAGTAAGGATGATATGGCTGTTTTAAAAAGTTGAATATATATATATATATATATATATATATATATATATATATATATATATATATATATATATATATATATATATATATATATATATATATATATATATATATATATATATATATATATATATATATATATATATATATATATATATATATATATATATATATATATATATATATATATATATATATATATATATATATATATATATATATATATATATATATATATATATATATATATATATATATATATATATATATATATATATATATATATATATATATATATATATATATTTTGTGGTGTACTGAAGACAGCCCTTTAACATAGGGCTGAAATATTCACTGAATTAAATTCCACTGCCTTGGGAAAAATTTCCGTATTGTTCCTAAGTTGGCTTTGTGTCTTAATTGTTTTGAAATATAAATTCATTTTTTCACAAAGGAAAAGAAAATGACATACATGAAGAGGTAAGAGGGAAAACCAATGAGCTGATAGCAGATCTTAAGCTCAAGTTGCTAGAAAAGATCCAACAATAACTCTCCACCGCCATTGCTGAAATAGGCAAGTCTGATTTTCCTGAGGCCCTACTTTGATCAAGGACATGACTGACAAGTTTGCAACAGGTACAAAGCTTCTTTTTTTCACATGTATTATAATAACACAGTGAAAAAAATCAAATCAGATTCCATCCATTTTATTACTGGATAAATGTCCATTCTCCTTTTATATACTTTCACTTTTTGTCTTTTCCAATATTCTTTAAATACCTCAATTCATGAAATTCTTAAATCTGTTGAACAAATCAGCTCATTACTTTGAGATTTTCTTTTGTTTTTTAAGTATGAGTCACCATGTTAGCTGTTTAATTAGTTTTGTTCATTTTACTTCTGGGATGTTGATGAATTGGGGTATAGAAACTCATTCATAGTTACTATTCCCTGATTGGTTCACGTCCCCTTGGCCCGAGAAAGAGGCGACTTTATTTTGTTTTGCTTCTGGCTATTAGTTCAGTTTAAGTTGGGGTTTCGCCTGTTTTGATCTGATAATTAAAAGTGATTTGTCACTCATAATAGTGAATTTAATAGTGATATTGGTGCATACATAGAGAAAAAATCAAAAGAAAGCAGAGGATCAGTGGTACTACTGGTGTATGCATCACCTTTTTCTCTCTCATGCTCTCTCTCCCTCTTGCTCTCTCTTCTGTTCTCTCTATATCCCCTCCCTCCCCTTTCTCTTTAAAACAAAGGGAGAACGAAATCTAATGACAAAGAAAACAAATGGGCCAGTAGAAGCAAAAAATAAAAATAAAGCGACGCGGATATTTTGCCTGTAAATGTGTTTTCAATGCTGAGAAATCAAAACTAAAATAACCTAAAATCAAATAAAATCCAAAACCAAGAAATAATAATAAAACATATATCTGTATCTGCAATTTTTGCTACTGTGACTGAGCGCCATATAAGCTAAATAGAGTTGCTTCAATGAGGAACAGTGAGTTCCTCAGTGGCAGTGGCGATGATTATAGATGTAGATATTTGTTGTTTCCATCTCTTGGTTTTGGGTTTTTATTTCATTTTAAGTTATTTTAGTTTTTATCTTTGTTTTCTCAGCGTTGAAGATGCCTAAAGAACCCGAACAACAGAAACGTTGACTCCAGAACTGACAAGAGAAAACATAACTTGAGTATGAGAAACACTGTCAAAAGCTTTAGACAGGTCCATGGCACAAAAACGGACCTCAGAGCCACTGGCCTGAACCCTTAAAAGGACAGAAGTTAAAATATGGTGGGCATGCTGGCAACCAATACGACGCCTGAATCCAAAGTGATGTTGACGGTTATCCATAGTTTCTGTTACAAAAGGTAACAAAACATACTCAAAAACTTTATTTAACATTACAGGCCAAAGTTATGGGTCTATAGGAATCACAACTTTAAGGATCATTTCCACGCTTCAGCATTGAAGTTACTGCACCGCCTAGAAAGGAGTCAGGCACCAGAGAGGATGCCAAGCACATTTGGAAAAGCAGCTGCAGTTGGAGCACTAAATCTTGCAACTCCGTTCAAAGGTGGGAGACAGCAATACCATCATGATCAATGGATTTCGATTCAAGTTTTTTAATACTTTTAAGCAACTGTTCACAAGAGACTTGGATTATATGCTTCTGCTTCAGCTTCAAGGGAACTAAGTCACTAAGGAGATACGAGAAACGAGAGTGCACAGTATAGTTAATGACACTGAAAATCCTAGAATGGTGCTTAATTCAAGAAGCCACTAGAAGCAGAGGGTTCCAGCTTAGAGGAATTGATCTCTTGTCTCCATTGAGAAGCAGTTTTGGTAAATTCAGAGCCATTATACCGTAAACTACGCAGATACCACTTGAATTCTTCTTTTGTCTTCTTTTTAATATCAAAAACATAGCCAACATTTTGGCGACCGGAGGCGATCCAGATACAAAGCCAGAACTTTGCTCTGTTTTTAATGCCTTTTAATTCGGGGAAATCTTTCCAAATGGAACTACGAGTTTTTAAATTAACTCGGACATGAGGGACGGCAGCAGCTTTTATTGTTTCAAACAGGCAACGATATAGCTTCACTATGAGCAAAAGTTGGATACTGCCCCCTTGCCTATTTCTAAAAGCCTAAAGCCTACTGCGCAGTTGGTACTTCACTGAAAACGAAGTGTATTGCAAATATAAATAAAATGAAATAAATAAAAATGATCTCAGGAGCAAACTGGGGACCTAAACCGGAATTTCTCCTAGAGTTCTATACTAAGTACATACGGGCAAAACTCGAATATGCGTCAATAATCAGCGCGTCAGATTGTCAATCAACATTGTCAAAGTTGGACACAGTACAAAATTCAGCACTTCGGATTGCATACGGGGCAAGAAAATCTACACCCATAGGCTTCATGTTATCAGAAAGTGGCTTAGAAGATCTTCAGACAAGAAGAAATATGCATATCCTCAGATATACGTCAAAAGTATGGTTGGCAGACAAAAACCATCCAGTTAAGTCCCTGATTGTAAAGCCCGGACTAGTATACGCCAACAACCAAACAAAGAAAAGGAAAAACTACTATGTCCTTGTAAAGGCTGAAGAACTGATGAAAAATCAAGGAGTGCGACTAAACTTTTCAGAAATGCTGAGTGTGTGCAACCCTCGACGTCCACCACCATGGGAGGTGGACAAGTTGGTTTACGAGACCAATTTTGAAGAAAGGAAGGCCATTGTACCAGCATTTTCAGCAATGAAAGCTGAAAAATATCATGGGTATCTAGAAATATATACGGACGGTTTGAAAACGGAAAATGAAGTTGGGGCCACCTTTGTCATCCCTAATTCTCGGATAGCTGAAAAATATAAGCTGCATCCCAGGACCTCCATCTTTCAAGCAGAACTCCTGGCACTCAATAAAGCAGCAGAGCACCCCATTCAACACAGATATGGCTGCAACGCATTCTTGATATGCACTGATTCGAAGAGTGTGGTATCAGCATTGAAGAATATTCACGCAAAAAACGTAACAAGGGAAGTCCTCATTACATATGAAACGATAAATAAATTGATTGATGAAGGAAGCAGTGTGGTTCTGCACTGGATTCCAGGGCATAGAGGGATAGAAGGAAATGAAGCGGCAGACCAGGAAGCCAAAGATGCACTTGCTAATGGAACATCTGTGGAAGAATTCGCACCAACAGTCATCAAGAACATTCGATCGGCCATGCAACAGATGCGAGTAGCTAGAGCACAACATATCCAAGACGTTACTGAAAATATGTTTGCTCTTAAGAAAACAAAACTTCAGCCTACGAAAATCTACTCGAAGCTCAGTAGAAAGCAAATAAGAATAATCTTCAGACTGCACTTTCAGTAACATGGAAGTCATATTGGTCATTGTAAGTCATATTTTAAGTTCTATCTTCAGTAGTTTGATTTTTATTGAATAACAATAAAATACATTAGGTCACAAAAACAATTTAATTCTAAAATTATTTGATTCTAAATCAAAGACAGACCTTAGAATAAGAAGTAGCGGTCCCTAGTCAATTCATTCAGTTTATGTTCGTTTTGAATTTTTTCAGTATTTTTTTAAAATAATTCCAAAGAAAAAAGATTTTTTTTTACTCTGCTTTTTCTCTTTTTTTTAATCTTGGCTATGGTGGTGTATTTTTCATTATTATTAGAAATTAAAATACATAGATCGAAATAAAAAACAGTTTTAAGTTAAGTTAAAAACTGTTTCAGTTAAAAATTGTTTTAGTATGTGCAAATTATTATCTGGTGTTTTGAGGGAACGGGGGAGGAGGAGGGACATCCTTACTCTTCTTAGTTTTTGCTCTTTTTGGGTTTGACTTGGCCATATATATATATATATATATATATATATATATATATATATATATATATATATATATATATATATATATACATATATATATATATATATATATATATATATATATATATATATATATATATATATATATATATATATATATATATATATATAAATATATGTATATATATTTAATATATTATATATATATATATATATATATATATATATATATATATATATATATATATATATATATATATATTTAATATATTATATATATATATTATATATATATATTTTATATATATATATATATATATATATATATATATATATATATATATATATATATATATATATATATATATATATATATATATATATATATATATTTAAGCGTATTAGATGAAAGTGTGAGCAAAATGAATGAATTTTTAGAGGTTTTACGAGTTCAGGGTGCTAAAATAGGCTTGAAAATTAATGTTAAGAAGACTAAGTCACTAAGGCTAGGAATAAGTGAAGATGAACAGGTGACATTAGGTAACGAAAAGATTGATCAGGTTGGGAGCTTCAGTTACCTTGGTAGTATTATCAGTAAAGATGGTGGGAGCAGTGAAGATGTTAAAAGTAGAATAGCTAAAGCTCAGGGTGTTTTTTCCCAGTTAAAAAAAGTTTGGAAGAATAGAAAGATAATTGGAATATTGGAAGCTACAGTAATGATAGTGGTCAAATATGGCTCTGAAGCATGGGCACTCCGAAAAGCAGATGAAAATTTACTAGATGTTTTCCAGAGAAATTGCCTACGGATTGTTCTGGGTACCTGGCTGACTGACCATATTTCAAACAGTAGGTTGTACGAAAAGTGTGGTTCAATCCCGCTTTCTGGGGCTATAATGAAAGAAAGGTTGAGATGGCTAGGCCACGTTCTACGGATGAAGGATGACAGATTACCGAAGATTATCCTTTTTGGCCAACCGTCTAGGGCTACACGGATAGCAGGTCGTCCTTGTCTGGGTTGGGAGGATGTCATAAATAAAGATTTAAAGGAAATGGGAACTTCCTGGGAGGGTGTAAAGAGGGAGGCTTTAAGTAGATTAGGTTGGAGGAGAAGCGTGCGTGGCTGTGGTGGCCTCAGGCGGCTTGGTGCTGCAGTGAGTTATTAGAAGTAGTAGTAGTATATATATTTAATATAATTCCAGAAAGTCTTAATAATTTTGGATTTATTAAATAAAAAAAGAAGAATCATTAAGAATACATTTTGTTTTCAGCAAAGTACAAATTATGCTCTAGTCCTTAGAAGCCATGAGGGGTACTGGCCCTAATTTTCTTAGTGTCTGCTTATTTTGAGTTTGATTCAGTTATTTGTTACAATTCTTTTGTTTTGTGTTTTGTTTATTCATTGATGGTGTTGGAAAACTATTTGGCTTTATTTCTGCTCATCTTTGGTTTAATGTAACATTTTACTTTTCTTTGGAAAACTTCTTTTTGGGAAAAGTTTTTTTAATGATTAATTCCTCTTTGTTTTTAATTGACATAGTCTTTTTTACTGATTAAAAAAAAGAATTTTCTAAATTTTTGGTTTTCCGATATAAGAATGCAGATTTGGGCTCATTATTTATAAATTGGACAATTTTTTTTTCAATTTCTAATTATATACACCCTTTTGAAAATCTGGATACACATAGTATAAATTGCGTCATTTTCATTCCTAGACTTTCCCTGAATAATAAAACTTAATGCTCTAATCTGTTCCTAAAACATTCTATCTATTCTATCTTGACAATCAGGATACATTTACACCCTTTTGGTTTAGTTCAGTAATAAGAGCAGAAGTAGTGATATTAGTAGTCCTCTAAATTTCAGCTTAATACCCTCAGCAATTATCAAGATATTGTTGAGACTCATTACTGACAACCAGCATTGAAATAATACCTTTAGATCTAGTTTTAAAGCAATATAAACTTTCCCTAATAGTTTCTGTCGTATGCACTTTCTTAGTCGCAAAATATCCTTCCTGAATATCTTGAAAAATTGATATTTTTACAACCTAGATGTACTTAGACTATTTTGATTAAGTTCGAAAGTAACAGTTGCTAGTAGTAGAAATACTAGCAAAGTTGACAGTAATATGGGTATTCTGGAATTGTCAGCTTAATACCCCTAGGTGTTGCTGAGAATCGTTAATACGCCGCTTTGATAACCCACGTGTACATAGTTTATTCTGATTCAGTCCAACCCTGCCCTCACCATTCCCTAAAATTTTATTAATAACCTTATCATTTGCAATAGTAGTGGTCATTTTAGCAAGAGCATTGGGAATAGTATTAGGGATAGTGTTAATTAATAGTAGTAGTAATAGTATTCAAACTGTGCCTTTTTGGTCTAATTGAACATTCTCCCCCTCACCTCGGATAGTTTCTACACATAGCATGATTCAATCTAATTAAAAATCCTCTTCAACATTTCCTGAAAATTTCTCGTTAACACCCTCAGTTTTCCCGGAAGTATTAACAGTAACAGAATTTGTTGGCTCATCAACTCCCTCAACATGCGCTAAAAGTGTCAGCTAATACTCTAAGCTGTTGAATAGGGCTTGTTAGTCCTACTCGTATTAATTTTTGCTCGTTTTGTATTTAAATAAGTTATTTATTGGGATTTCTGTTCATTTTGGGTTTCATTTATTTATTTATTTTGATTTGTTGTTATTCTACGTTTATTTCTGCTCATTTTTGAATTAATGGAGCTCTTTATATGTTTTCAAACTTCGGAAGGGCTCATTTGATTGAAGACTAAAAGATCTAGTGCCCTTTAAAATGTCAGAAGGGACTGGAGGGAAAACAGCTCTACTTCCATGTGCCTTTCTCCCCAAGGATCCGATCGAAATTTTGAGACAGCCATCTTGTTCGGCATGGTCGAAATGTTCAACAGTTTGCCCAGTCTTTAATATAGAATTTTTTATTGGGGACGGGGGGCATCTTTAACCTTTTGCGTAAAAAAAGCTAATGGCATTCAGGTAAAATTGTGAGGGAATGTCGGGGGAGTTATTTACTACTACTCATACTGCCACTATAACCACTTATTTTTCTACACAAACTACTTCTGTTTTAATTACTATTAAGGCTAAGGATATTAAGGTGAAAATCCTAACTATGTTGAGGTGGAAGTTGAATTAAAATCAAAACACACTATGTGCAAACGATTGTCAAAACGGTATATTAGTAATATCTTAGGAATGGTATATAGTGTTTAGTTTGAGGAACTAAGACATGATGAGAAGAATGCTCAACCACCAACAGGGAATTCGTGCACATTACTACTATTGTTTCTACCGATTTTACTACCACCGCAACTGCTACTACTAGTAAAGCTAAGAAGATTAAGAACATTGGGGAGCTAAATCAAAACACGTTGTTTGCATGCAGGTTGTCAAAAGGATGTATCAGCAATGTCTGGGAAACTGTTTAGGGTATTAAGATGAAACTTTCAGCTTGTGTTGAGGGGGATGATGGAAAAAAAGGTGCTATGTGCACACTGCTATTAATATTGCTATTACCACAGTTATTGCTACTACTAAAGTTAAATGTATTAAGGTGAAGTTTTCAGGGAATGTTTAAGGGGATATGGAACTAAATCAAAACCCACTACAAGCTTGTTGATTGTCGGATGTACCAGCCATAACATCAGGAACAGTTTAGAACATTAAATTGAAACATCCAGGGTACTTTGATAAGGATTTTTAGCTGACCCAACGGTTGATTGTCGGATGTACCAGCCATAACATCAGGAACAGTTTAGAACATTAAATTGAAACATCCAGGGCACTTTGATGAGGATTTATAGCTGACCAAACGGCGCTATGTGCACGCCGCTACTACTTCTACTGCTACAAGCGAGGCTAATGGTATTAAAGGGAAGTTTTCATAGAATGTTAGAGGGATTTTCAATTAAAACAAATATAGTATGTACATGCAGGTTATCAATAAGGTCTATACGCAATATTTTACGGACAGCTTGAGTATTAAGTTGTATTTGTATTAAGAGTATTAAGTTGAAACTTTAAGGCATTTTACAGAGATATTGAACCGAGCAAAAGGAACTCTGTAAATATTGTTATTTCTACTACTGCTGCTACTTCTGCTACTGCTATTACTGCTGAGGCTAAGTGTATGAAGCTTCGACTTTGAAGTAATGTTTAGAGGGATGTTGAACTAAATCATAATGCACTTTGTGCATGCAGATTGTCAAGCAGGTGTATCAATAATATTCTAGGGATTGTCTGGGGTATTGAGTTGAAACTTTCAGTGCATATTAAGAGAGATTTTCAACTAATCAAAAGACACTATGTGTGTACTGCTACTACTCCTAATACTACAACTTTTATTAGTCGAAGTACTAAAGTTAAGGCTATTATATTAAAACTTTCAGAGAATGTTGAGGATGACGTTGAACTAAATTGAATCGCACCATGTCGATTCAGGCTAGCAAAAGGTCAGCTATACCCCATTAACAGCTTACGGTATTATGCTCAAACTTTTAATGCATATTTGGGAGACGTTGAACCAACCGAAAATGTGCTCTATTCAAACTACTACTGCTAATTTTAACATTACTCTAATGCTGGGGGTATTAAAGAGAACTTTTCAGGCAATGTTGAGAGAAATTATAAATTAAATTGAAATTCTCTATACAGACTGTCTAGAGGGTGGATTTGTATTATTTAAAGAACGGCTTACAGTATCTGGTTGATGCTTTCAGGGCACGTTCAACAAATAAAAATGCACTATTTGCACACTACTATTACTAAAATAAGTGTATTAATGTGGAACTTTCCAAGACTGTTTGGAGGGATGTTGGGGTAAATACAAACACTATGTGCAGGCAGGTTGTCAAAAAAGTATATTAGTAATTTCTCAGAAACAGATTAAAGTGTTAAGATGAAACTATCAGGGCACGAAGAGGGAATGTTGAACTAGACCAGCAAGGTAAGCTGTGAATACCGCTACTGCTGCTATTAATACTACTCCCCATGCTCCTACTATTACTTCTACAATTATGACTACTACAATTGTCAAGACTAAGGGTATGAGTAAAACTTTTGGGGAATGGTTGGGGTGATTTTGCTGATACACCTTTTTTATAGTTTGAATACACATTGCACGTTTCAATTTAATTAAAAATCCTCCAACACCTCGTCAAAATTTCTCCTTAATATCCTTAGTCTTAGCAATAGTATTAACAGTACCAGTATCAGGTAACACTACAAGTTTCAGTAGTTTTAGCACATTTCGGTTGGTTCAACATCCTCTTCAACATGCGCTGTGAGTTTCAATTAATGCTCTACGCTGTTCTTTGGCTATAGCTGTTACAGCTTTTTAATAACCTGAATTGACATAGTGTGTTTAGATTTATTTCAACAGCGGAGGCTCCACCTCTGGAGTATGGTAATATTTTGGGGGCTATGGGCAGGGCCTGCACCCTTTGGCTGACTATACTTTATAACCATAATTTTGAAAAACAAAATTCATGTAAATAACGTGGCATCTGTATGCATTTACACAGCAAAAAAGACACATGGTAGTATGGTATTGCAATAATGGCATGCATTATATAAAAGATTTTTTATAGACACTATTTTTCATTAGCATAAAACATACCATTAGCATATATATCAAGTTGATGGCCTTTTAAGCCTACTTCATTTGAACAAATGTAAACTTTTGAACAACAAAATTTAAATATCACAACAGGGGAGGGGGGTCAGGAAATAAAAATACCTAGGTGGAACATGGCCTGAAATTTTGGACAGCCACAGCTCTGGACCAATGCTGACATATTGACGATATGGCCTTTTGACAACATGCATGTACGGAGTCTTTTTATTTATTCATTTCAACATCCCCCTAAACATTCCCTGGAAGTTTTGTCTTCATAGTCTTAGCTTCTGTAGTAAAAGTAGCAGCAATAGCAGTTGTAAAGTATACACAATGTGCTTTTTGGTTAGCTCAACATCCCTCACAGTAAGCTTTGAAAGTTACATCCTTTTAGCCACCTGAAATCACTTTGCACATTTGATTTAGTTCAAGATCCTCCTAGATATTCCCTGAAAGTTTTACCTCAAAACCCTTAGCCTCAGAAGAAGTAGTATTCGTAGCACTTTTAATAGTACTAACAGTGGTAACATGCCCAAAGTGCCTTTTAATTAGTTCAGCATCTCCCTTATCACCCCTTGAACGTTTCAACTTAATACTCTAATCTGTTCTAAGCTGCAAGCATATTATGTGATTTGATTCAGTAAGTTCAAAATTCTTCTCAACTTACCCTGAAAGTTTCAATTCAGTGTTCTCAACTGTCCCTGAGTTGAGCATGTAAATATTGCCTTTTGGTTAGTTCAATGTCCCTCACAACCTGCCCCGTAAGTTTCAGCTGAATATTCCAAGTCGTTTCTAAGATGTTGCTGATACACCCTTTTGGCAACCTGGATGCACTTAGTGTGTTTTAATTTTTATGTAATATATCAGTAATCATATTTGTAATTTCGTCTTCTGCTTCAATAATAGGAACCTCCAACTTTTCAGCATAGTCACGAAATCCAGCTTGCTCTAAGGAACTGGAACTATATTTCTTTGTATTTCTCTACTTTTCACTATACTCGTTAATACTTTATTCAACTTTATAGGATCCATTTATAGAATGAAAGTTTTTATTGAATAACTTTCGAGGGTTCTTTTTCGTAAAAACCACCAATAATGAGTTCACTAGTTATATTCGACAGTTCGTGCGTTATAAGGGTTGTAGGTTTCACTGCAGCTATTTGAAACATTCCTTTTGTGTAATTATATAGGCAACCTTAATCAAAATCTCCTTACTTTTATTAATTCTAACCAAATCACTGACAGTGAATTTATGGATGGGTTGTTAACTTCGAAATCAGGAAATAAATTAGTTTAGATCTTGTTTTCATTTCCTTTTTTACTTACTTTATTATTTTCATATTTGTGTATCGATGATAGGAATCGTTAACTTGTCAACGAAAGAGGGTAATACATCTATTCAACGTTTTGTGCTGTTATAAGTAAATTATTTCCACAATCTTTGATTGATCTATTAAACCGTTCAACAATTTGAGCTATTAATTGTGTTGCGAGAGCAACACTTTGGTTTTGTCCTGTTTTTATGGCACTTGGTATTAACCAAGTGACATATAGCAATCGCAAATTCTGTCGGTCTGTCGGTCTGTCTGTCGGATCCGGTTTTGCTACTTTAGGCACTTCGAGGTAAGCTAGGACGATTAAATTTGGCAAGCGTATCAGGGACCGGACCAGATTAAATTAGAAATAGTCGTTTTCCCGATTTGACCATCTGGGGGGGGGGGAGTGGGGGCCGGTTAATTCGGAAAAAATAGAAAAAATGGAGTATTTTTAACTTATAAGTGGGTGATGGGATCTTAATGCAATTTGATCTTTGGAATGATATTGTGTCTCAGAGCTCTTATTTTAAATCCCGACCGGATCTGATGACATTGGGCGAAGTTAGAGGGGGGAAACCTAAAATCTTGGAAAACACTTTGAGTGGAGGGATCGGGATGAAACTTGATGGGAAAAATAAGTACAAGTCCCAGATACATGATTGACATAATCGGAACGGATCCGCTCTCTTTGAGGTAGTTGGGGGGGGGGGGGTTAATTCTGAAAAATTAGAGAAAATGAGGTATTTTTAACTTACGAACGGGTGATGGGATCTTAATGAAATTTGATCTTTGGAATGATATTGTGTTTCAGAGCTCTTATTTTAAATCCCGACCGGATCTGATGACATTGGGCGAAGTTGGAGGGTGGAAACCTAAAATCTTGGAAAACACTTAGATTGGAGGGATGGGGATGAAACTTGGTGTGAAAAATAAACACGAGTCCTAGATACATGACTGACATAAACGGAACGGATCCGCTATCTTTGGGGTAGTCGGGGGGGGGGTGTATTTCTGAAAAATTAGAAAAAATGAGGTATTATTAACTTACGAACCGCCGATTGGACCTCAATGAAATTAGATATTTAGAAGGATATCGTGTCTCAGAGCTCTTATTTTAAATTCCGACGGAACTGGTGACATTGGGGGGGACATTGGGGGGGATGAAACTTGGTTTGAAAATAAGCACAAGTCTTAGATACATGATTGACATAACCGGAACGGATCCGCTCTCTATGGGGCAGTTGGGGGAGGGGTTAATTCTGAAAAATTAGAAAAAATGAGGTATTTTAACTTACAAACGGGTGATCGGATCTCAATGAAATTTGATATTTAGAAGGATATTGTGTCTCAAAGCTCTTATTTTAAATCCTGACCGGATCTGGTGACATTGGGAGAAATTTGGGGTGGGGGAACCTAAAATCATGGAAAACGCTTAGATTGAAGGGATCGGGATGAAACTTGGTGGTAAAAATAAGCGGAAGTCTTACATACGTGATTTTCATAATTAGAACGGATCCGCTCTATTGGGGGGGGGGGGTTAATTCTGAAAAAATAAGAAAAAATTACGTATGTTTAACTTACGAAGGAGTGATCGGATCTTCATGAAACTTCATATTTAGAAGGACCTCGTAACTCAGATCTTTTATTTTAAATCTCAACCGGATCAAGCGTAATGGGGGGGGCAGTTGGGGGGACCGGAAATCTTAGAAAATTTTTAAAGCGGTGAGATCAGGATGAAACTGGATGGGAAGCATAAAAATCTGTCTTAAGATAAGTGACTGACATAACCGGACGCGATCTGCTCTCTTTGGTGGAATTGGGGGGGGGGGGAATTTCGAAAATTGAGGTATTTGTAACTCACGAAAGTGATCTGGTGACCAGATCTTAATGAAATTTGATTTTTAGAAGTATCTTGTGCTTTAAAGTTCTAATTTTAAATTCCGACCAGATCCTGTGACATTGGGGGAGTTGGAGGGGGGAAACCGGAATTCTTGTAAAACGTGAAATTTGAGGTATTTTTATCTTACGAATAGATGATCGGATCTTAATGAAATTTGATTTTTAGAAAGAATTCATGTCTCAGAGCTCTTATTTCAAATCCCGACCAGATCTTTTGACATTGGAGGAGTTGGACGGGGAAATCTTGGAAAAACACTTGGAGTGGAGGAATCGGGATGAAGCTTGGTGGATAGAATAAACGAATGTCCTTGATACGTGACTGACAGAATCGTACTGGATTCGCTCTCTTTGGAGGAGTTGGGGGGAGGGGTTCAGTGATTTGGCGAGTTTGGTGCTTCTGGACCTGCTAGGACGATGAAAATATTGGTAGGCGTGTCAGGGAGCTGCACAATTTGACTTGATAAAGTCGTTTTCCCAGATTCGACCATCTGGGGGGCTAAAGGGAGAGGAAAAATCAGAAAAAATTAGATATTTATAACTTACGAGTGGGTGATCGGATCTTAATGAATTTTGATATTTAGAAGGACATCGTAACTCAGAGCTCTTATTTTAAATCCTGACCGGCATTAAGCCTCTTATTTTCCTTTTTAAATAAATCTATTGATTCATAAAATTTTGTTAGAGCTCATACTATATGATCTCTTGGCTATTAGCTCTTCTCGCCTCGTCACAAGTGCCATATGAGCTCTTAGCTATTGTTTTTTTGTTGTTTTTTTCTATCCCGCCGATGTCGGCTTATTCCTGGAAACTGGTAAGGGTCTAATCTGTGCGGTTTTTGCGGAAAGTGTGGACCTCAGGCCGGATTGATGAAGATGGCATTACATTTTGGAAAGCTCCGCAGAACTCCTGCCTGGGGCCAAAAAGGATGGTTTTTGCTAGTCCACGAGCCAGAGCCTATGGTGTGCTAAGTGAAGTGGAATCATGTAGCCGATGTCAGAGAGGAGTATCTGAAGTTGTGCGGCCAAGCTTTCGTTTCATCAAACCATGTTTCTGCTTTCGAGTGGAAAGCTCCGTTCTAGCAGGCAAGCAGGTAGGCACCACTTTCAAATTGAAGATGGACTAAAATCTATAAGTGTTAAATATATCCGGCAGTTACCCGGCCCCAAAGCCAATATATCTTCTTTGAGTGATAAATAGACAAATTTACAGAAGCAAAAAAGCGGCATTTTCCCACGGATCTGAAAGTGCTGCCGTGATTTTCGCTGGGTTTATCATTTGTTTTTTTCGGACTTGGGATTGAGGCAGAGAAATGTTATCTGATGTACCTCTTAAACTTTAAAAGTTCTGTCGTTGCTAAAGAAATTGGAGCTTATCCTTTGCTCCTTTCTAAATGGTGACGTTAAAAAGTTGGCCTACGGCCAAAAAAAAATCAACTTTTGAACTAAGACAGATACAATTTTTTTTTTTCGACGGCAATCGATAGCTCTTGATGAGCTGATCAAAGCATAAGTCATCCATTTTTTGATACAAAAATTTCTTCATGAGATATACTAGTTTGAAAGTTTCAAGGGGCTGATAACTTCAGTAGTAGGGTACACACTGAAACCAAAAATAGGCGATACCAATTGTGAGACATGTAGGGGACTTGTAAGGAAAGGTCAGCTGTTAGCTCATAATCATCTTTGGGAGTGAGTGGTTTGCAAATTTTGCTATTTGATGTATTTGTTATTTGTTTCCAGTGTATTTGATGATAAGACCGAGTCGGTTCCAGTGGTAAGACATGTAGGGGACTTGAAAGTAATAATCGTCTTTTAGGCTACAATCATCTTTAGTGAAGAGTGGCTTATAACTTTTGCTAGTTGGTGTAGTTTACCTATACTCACTGTAACCTAGAATTAAGTGTTTACGCAACGGGTACAAACGATAACGAAAACAACGAGGTAGTTTCGTAATAATTAATAGAGTGTCATCTATGGTATTTTGATCCTGAAAAGTTACGGATGGCTTTATAATACCAACTAGATTATATAAGATATTTATATATATAGACTAGCTGTATCAATTTGATTTGATTATCAGACCATTGTTTCATCATATTATTCTATTTCAGACGATCTCCTTTAACGGAAACAAAATGCATCCAAAGCAGTAGAATCCGTTTCCACTTTCAAAAGATGGGTATTTACAAATTACTTATCTTGCGAAAAAATTAACCCTAAACTTTTAAGGAAGAATATGGAATTTAACTGTTGCGCTTTGCAACACGAACATTGGAACCTATGGAAATTTCAAAAATACAGCTAACTCACCATTTGACACAACTTGGAATGTTATAAACTGATCTTCATGCATTTACGCAGGGACTGGGAACTCTCGTTCAGCCCGTAAAAACTAGAAGAGGAGGAAATTTGAAAAAAAATTCATGTGCTCTAATTGGTTGAAAGTAATGGATAAAAAGTACAATCAGTGTACAAAACCTCATTTGATATTGCTGTTGTCAAATGGTATAGTTTTAATAACAAAATGAGTTTAGGACCATATGAGCTAATAAATTAATTTATTTTGGGCTGAGAGAAACAAAGAGTTAAAACATAAAAATTATGGTTAGATTTGTCCTAAATTCGAAGCACTTCATTTGTGCTCGATTGCTCCATAAACGTAACATTTTTACTTTCTGTAGTTAACTTGTTCTTTTGCAACTAAAGCAGATAATCAAACTAACCCTTGATATTCCGTGCAGTGATAACACAAACATGCGCTACCAAAAACGAAAGTTTTGGGGGAATCACCCGTTATTTTTGGCTGACTAAACCACTGTAAATATTGAGTATTATGCCCCCACCCCCCAAGCCCCCCACCCCCGCGCGCGTAAGTCGTTACGCGCCATATTAGTTACGCGCCATTGTAGTTGTGTCCCTTTGTACCACCTATGGATATAGAAGATTTATATATGTGTTTTGAACTACGTAAAGCTTGCGAATATACAACATTCTTGGCTTTCCCATTGTCTGTGCATATACAAAGCCTTATGTACTTATAATGACGTCATTTGCAAACGCTCTTTTTACAAACAAACAAACATGCATACACACAACTCGTTTTTATATCTATACTAGCTGTTGAGGTGGTGCTTCGCGACCCCCCAAGCCCCCCCCCCCCGCGCGCGTAAGTCGTTAAGCACCATATTAGTTACGCGCCATTGTAGTTGTGTCCCTGTGTCCCACCTGTGAATATATATATATATATATATATATATATATATATATATATATATATATATATATATATATATATATATATATATATATATATATATATATATATATATATATATATATATATATATATATATATATATATATATATATATATACTAGCTGTTGGGGTGGCGCTTCGCGCCACCCCAAGGCCCCCCGCGCGCGTAAGTCGTTACGCGCCATATTAGTTACGCGCCATTGTAGTTGTGTCCCTGTGTCCCACCTGTGAATATAGATAGATTTATATATGTGTTTCAAACTACGTAAAAATTGCGAATATACAACATTCTTGGCTTTCCCATTGTCTGTGCATATACAAAGCCGTATGTACTAATAATGACGTCATATGCAAACGCTCTTTTTACAAACAAACAAACATGCATACACACAACTCGTTTTTATATAGATAGATAGATAGATAGATACAATACAAATAAACTGCGTAAAACTTGCGAATATACAACATTCTTCGCTGTCCAATTGTCTCTGCATATAAATAGATTGTAAGGTTTACCGACCCTCGAACATGCAACGTACAATTGTCCATGGGAAAAACAATCAGTATTAAGATCTATACCACATTTTTCTAATGATTGACCTTGAGCTTTGTTAATGGTGATTGCAAATGCTAATCGAATAGGGAATTGCAATCTTTTAAATTGAAAAGGCAGATCCGTTGGAATCATGGGAATGCGAGGAATAAGAACAGCCTCACCCTCAAAAGGCCCTGTCAAGATTGTGGCCTCTATTAGGTTTTCCATTGTTTTTTTTTTACGGCAAGTCGCGTGCCATTGCAAAGCTTTGGTGGGTTGATATTTCTTAAAATTATTATTGGTACGCCTATTTTTAATTGTAGCACGTGTGGTGGAAACCCTGAAGGATCTATGGAATTTAAAAATTCAGATGGATAATTAACCGCTTCATTTGGTTCAAAAACTGTGTCGACTGACTTGTAAAGGACTGCCTGGTCTCGAATCTTGGTCAAAACAATATTGTTGATTTCGTGGACTTCTATATTTTTGGGTGCAAGAATCGCTCTTTCACTTAGCCATTTATTATTTTTATAATTTTTTAGAATATTCGGAAATACTTTTTCAATCAATTCATTTTTGGACGTCACTAAATTACAGAAATCAGCAGGTAGTTGTATTCGTCCTGAAAATGTTTGACCAGAGTCATCGTTTTGCAATCGGACACGCATATTTGTAGTTAATTTTAATATTTTTACGTGTGCCCATAAATTAGAATTTTTCAGGCAAGCATTCATTTCGTCTGCAGGAGTTAAACTACGTAAAAAATTGCGAATATACAACATTCTTGGCTTTCCCATTGTCTGTGCATATACAAAGCCGTATGTACTAATAATGACGTCATATGCAAACGCTCTTTTTACAAACAAACAAACATGCATACAAACAACTCGTTTTTTATATAGATAGATAGATAGATAGATACAATACAAATTAACTGCGTAAAACTTGCGAATATACAACATTCTTCGCTGTCCAATTGTCGCTGCATATAAATAGATTGTCAGGTTTACCGACCCTCGAACATGCAACGTACAATTGTCCATGGGAAAAAACAATCAGTATTAAGATCTATACCACATTTTTCTAATGATTGACCTTGAGCTTTGTTAATGGTGATTGCAAATGCTAATCGAATTGGGAATTGCAATCTTTTAAATTGAAAAGGCAGATCCGTTGGAATCATGGGAATGCGAGGAATAAGAACAGCCTCACCCTCAAAAGGCCCTGTCAAGATTGTGGCCTCTATTAGGTTTTCCATTGTATTTTTTTACGGCAAGTCGCGTGCCATTGCAAAGCTTTGGTGGGTTGACATTTCTTAAAAGTATTATTGGTACGCCTATTTTTAGTTGTAGCACGTGTGGTGGAAACCCTGAAAGATCTATGGAATTTAAAAATTCAGATGGATAATTAACCGCTTCATTTGGTTCCAAAACTGTGTCGACTGACTTGTAAAGGACTGTCTGGTTTCGAATCTTGGTCAAAACAATATTGTTGATTTCATGGACGTCTATATTTTTGGTTGCGAGAATCGCTCTTTCACTTAGCCATTTATTATTTTTGTAATTTTTTAGAATATTCGGAAATACTTTTTCAATCAATTCATTTTTGGACGTCACTAAATTACAGAAATCAGCAGGTAGTTGTATTCGTCCTGAAAATGTTTGACCAGAGTCATCGTTTTGCAATCGGACACGCATATTTGTAGTTAATTTTAATATTTTTACGTGTGCCCATAAATTAGAATTTTTCAGGCAAGCATTCATTTCGTCTGCAGAAGTTGATCTAGGTATTATAGGTAATGTTTAAACTTAAACATTAATAGATTTCTACGTGAACATATATGTCTTAAATATCTTTAATGACGTCACAGTCAAAGCAAAAATGACGACAACTAATTTCATGACGTCAGTCAACACAGAAACATGACGTCACCTGATCCACAGACAGACACACAGACAGACAACTTATTTTTATATATATAGATATATATATATACATATATATATATATATATATATATATATATATATATATATATATATATATATATATATATATACTTGCGAATATACAACATTCTTGGCTGTCCTATTGTCTGTGCATATAAATAGATTGTCAGGTTTACCGACTCTTGAACATGCAACATATAACTGTCCATGGGAAAGCAATCTGTATTCAGATCTATACCTCATTATTCTAATGATTGCCCTTGAGCTTTGTTGATGATGATTGCTAATCGAACATTCCCTGTGTCCCCGTCGTCATTTATATATCCCCCTGTGCCCCCCGGCGTCCCCGTTGTTGTTGTTTCCCTGTGTCCCGGTGTCCCAGTCTGTAATTTCTCTTTGAGTGTCGCGGTCGTCATTTATATTCCCTGTGTCCCGGTGTCCCGGTCGTCATTTTTGTCTCGGTCGTCATTTGTGTTCCGGTGTCTCGGTCTGTAATTTCGTCAGTCGACAAAAATGACGTCACTCAACAGACACACAGACAACTTATTTTTATATATATAGATACAAGCCCTCCGCGCGCGTAAGTCGTTACGCGCCATATTAGTTACGCGCCATTGTAGTTGTGTCCCTTTGTCCCACCTGTGAGTGTAAATAGATATATATATGTTTTTAACTTCGTAAAACTTACGAATACACAGCATTCTTCACTGTCCCATTGTCTGTGCACATAAATAGATTGTCAGGTTTACCGACTCTTGAACATACAACATACAATTGTCCATGGGAAAACCAATCCATATTCAGATCTAATACCTCATTATTCTAATGATTGCCCTTGAGGTTTGTTGATGGTGATTGCTAATCAAACATTCCCTGTGTCCCCCTCATCTTTATATATCCCCCTGTGCCCCCGGCGTCCCTGTTGTAGTTGTATCCCTGTGTCCCGGTCGTCATTTATATTCCCTGTGTCCCGGTCGTCATTTATATTCCCTGTGTCCTGGTCGTCATTTATATTCCCTGTGTCCCGGTCGTCATTTGTGTCCCCGTGTCCCGGTCTGTAATTTCTCTTTGAGTGTCCTGGTCGTCATTTATATTCCCTGTGTCCCGGTCGTCATTTGTGTCACGGTCTGTTATGTCATCTTATAATGACGTCATATACAAACCCTTATATACTTATAATGACGCCATATACAAACCCACAAACAAACAAACTTGCATGCATACAACTTATTTTTATATACAGATATAGTTTCTTTTGTAGTTTTTCTTTTTTTAGTTTTGCAGCTTTTTTTAGTCTTTTTAGCATTTTTTCTTTTTAGTTTTTTGCCTTTTTTATTTTTTTTCCTTTTTTAAAGTTTTTTTCTTTTTAGGTTTTTTCATTTTTTAGCTTTTTTGCGTCATATTAGTTACGCGCCATTGTAGTTGTGTCCCCCGGTCGTCATTTATATATCCCCCCTGTGCCCCCCGGTGTCCCCGTTGTAGTTGTGTTCCTGTGTCCCGGTCGTCATTTGTATTCCCTATGTCCCGGTCGTTAATTGTGTCCCGGTGTCCCAGTCTTTAATTTCTCTTTGAGTGTCCTGGTTGTGATTTATATTCCCGGTATCCCGGTCGTCATTTGTGTCTCGGTGTCCCGGTCTGTAATTTCATCAATCGACAAACATGACGTCAGTCGACAAACAACTTCATGACGGAATAATGCTCAATCCTTATAATGACGTCAGTCGACAAACATGAAGTCAGTCGACACACAAACATGACGTCAGTAGACAGACACACAGACAAACAACTTATTTTTATATATATAGATAGATAGATATAAAAATAAGTTGTAGTGTGTTATGTCTGTCGAGTGACGTCATGTCGTCATGAAGTTAGTTGTCGTCATGTTTGTTTTGACGATGACGTCATTAAAGGTATTTAAAGAAATTTGTTCAAAGACAAATATTTAATTGTAAGAATATCGTGGACGGAAAAATGTTTAAATGTAAAATGACTGAAGAACCTACAATGGCAACAGCCGAGGAAGCTGCTTAAAGAGTCTATGCCAAAAAACTTGCTGCTGATAGAGAAAGTAAGAAAAGAAAGCCTGCCGAGGAATCACAAGAACAGCAAGAAAACAGGCTTGCGGCTGATAGAGAAAGGAAGAAAAGAAAGCGTGCCGAGGAATCACAAGAGCAACGTGAAAACAGGCTTGCGGCTTCAAGAGATAATGCCAGATTATGAATGTGCAATTTCCGTCAACGAAAGCGTGTCGAGGAACTACCAGAGCAACGCGAAACCAGACTTGACTGGAACTACGTCAGAATCTAGGTTGATTTTTGATTTTTTATCAAAAATCAGAAAATATAACTCATGTTTCCAAGTGACGTCGTTTGGTGTATTAAAACAAAAGAAGAAAAAAAACTAAAAAAAGGTAAAAACTACAAAAAAACTAAAAAGAAAATACTAAAAAAACTAAAAAAGCTAAAAAAATAAAAGAAGGTAAAAAACTAAAAAAGAAAAAAACTAAAAAAAAAAGCTAAAAAAAATGTAAAACTACAAAAAAACTAAATAGAAAAAAAACTAAAAACTAATAAAAAAAACTAAAAAAAACTAAAAACTGAAAAAAAAGTAAAAAAAGGAAAAAAAACTGAAAAATAAAGGAGAAAAAGAAAACTATAGACCGGGACACAGGGAATATAAATGACAACCGGGACAATCAAAGAGAAATCACAGACTGGGACACAGGGACACAAATAACGACCGGGAGATATAAATGACGACCGGGGCACTCAAAGATAAATTACAGACTGGGACACTGGGACACAAATGACGACCGGGATTCTGGGAATATAAATGAAGACCGGGACACAGGGACACAACTACAAGGGGGATGCCGGGAGCACAGGGGGATATATAAATGACGACGGGGACACAGGGAATGTTCGATTAGCAATCACCATCAACAAAGCTCAAGGGCAATCATTAGAATAATCAGGTATAGATCTGAATACGGATTGTTTTTCCCATCGACAATTTTATGTTGCATGTTCAAGAGTCGGTAAACCTGACAATCTATTTATATGCACAGACAATGGGACATCGAAGAATATTGTATATTCTCAAGTTTTGCGTAGTTAAAAACATATATTATATATATATATATATATATATATATATATATATATATATATATATATATATATATATATATATACTATCTGTTGGGGTGGCGCTTTGCGCCACCCTAACACTTAATTGGTGGGGGCGCTTCACGCCCCCACCAACTGTGTCATTTGTGTCCCGGTATCCCGGTTTGTATATACGTTCGTTTTTGAATTGGTCTTTTTTTTAGTTTTTACCTTTTTTTTTAGTTTTTTTAGTTATACCTCACGAATTCTAATGATTACCCTTGAGCTTTGTTGATGGTGATTGCTAATCGAACATTCCCTGTGTCCCCGTCGTCATTTATATATCCTCCTGTGCCCCCCGGCGTCCCCGTTGTAGTTGTGTCCCTGTGTCCCGGTCGTCATTTATATTCCCTGTGTCCCGGTCGTCATTTGTATCCCGGTGTCCCGGTCTGTATATACATTCGTTTTTGAAATGATATATGATGAAATAAATTTTTGTATTTTTCCCCTTTTTTCTTTTTAGTTTTTTTTAATTTTTATTTTTTTTTTAGTTTTGTTTTTCTCCTTTATTTTTCATTTTTTTTCCTTTTTTTATTTTTTTTTCTTTTTTATTTTTTTTTAGTTTTTTAGCTTTTTTAGTTTTTTTATTAGTTTTTAGTTTTTTTTTTTTACTTATGTCCTGGTCGTCATTTATACTCACTGTGTCCCAGTCGTCATTTGTGTCCCGGTGCTTTGTTGAGGGTGATTGCTAATCGAACATTCCTTGTGTCCCGGTCGCTTTCTCTTTGAGTGTCCCGGTCATCATTTATATTCCCTATGTGCGGTGTCCCGGTCGTCATTTGTGTCCCGATGTCCCGGTCTGTAATTTCGTCAGTCGAAAACATGACATCAGTCGACACACAAACATGACGTCACTCGACAGACACACACACACACAGACAACTTATTTATATATATATACTAGCTGTTGGGGTGGCGCTTCGCGCCACCCCAACACCTAGTTGGTGGGGGCGCTTTGCGCCCCCCCCCAAGCCCCCCCGCGCGCGTAAGTCGTTACGCGCCATTGTAGTTGTGTCCCTATGTCCCACCTGTGAATATAGATATATATTATATATATATATATATATATACTAGCTGTTGGGGTGGCGCTTCGCGCCACCCCAACACCTAGTTGGTGGGGGCGCTTCGCGCCCCCCCCCAAGCCCCCCCCGCGCGCGTAAGTCGTTACGCGCCATAATAGTTACGCGCCATTGTAGTTGTGTCCCTATGTCCCACCTGTGAATATAGATAGATATATATATATATATATATATATAAATATATATATATATATATATATATATATAAACTTGCGAATATACAACATTCTTTGCTGTCCCATTGTCTTTGCATATAAATAGATTGTCAGGTTTACCGACTCTTGAACATGCAACATATAATGGTCCATGGGAAAACAATCTGTATTCAGATCTATACCTCATGATTCTAATGATTGCCCTTGAGCTTTGTTGATGGTGATTGCTAATCGACGTTTCCCTGTCCCGGTGTCCCGGTCGTCATTTACATCCCCCTGTTTCCCCGGTGTCCCCGTTGTAGTTGTGTCCCTGTGTCCCGGTCGTCATTTATATTCCCTGTGTCCCGGTCGTCATTTGTATCCCGGTGTCCCGGTCTGTATATACATTCGTTTTTTAGTTTTGTTTTTCTCCTTTATTTTTTTCCTTTTTTTTCTTTTTAGCTTATTTAGATTTTTAGATTTTTTAGTTTTTTTATTAGTTTTTTAGTTTTTTTTTCTTTTACTTTTTTTATTAGTTTTTAGTTTTTTTGTAGTTTTTGCCTTTTTTTAGTTTTTTCAGTTTTTTTTTTTAGTTTTTTATTGGTTTTTACCTTTATTTTAGCTTATTTTTCAGTTTTTTCCTTTTTTTTAGTTTTTTTTAGTTTTTAGTTTTTTTTAGTTTTTTACCTTTTTTTAGTTTTTTAGTTTTTTTAGTTTTTTAGCTTTTTTATTTTTTTTTATTAGTTTTTAGTTTTTTTTGTAGTTTTTGCCTTTTTTTTTTAGTTTTTTTAGTTTTTTAGCTTTTTTATTAGTTTTTAGTTTTTTTTTGTAGTTTTTGCCTTTTTTTAGTTTTTTTTAGTTTTTTAGCTTTTTTATTTTTTTTTTATTAGTTTTTTAGTTTTTTTTTGTAGTTTTTGCCTTTTTTTAGTTTTTTCAGTTTTGACGTCACCTGATCCAGTTTTTTCAGGTGACGTCACCTGATCCACGATCCACAGATCCACAGACAACTTATTTTTATATATATAGATAGTTTTTTTTTTTTTTACTTATGTCCTGGTCGTCATTTATACTCCCTGTGTCCCGGTGCTTTGTTGATTGCTAATCGAACATTCCTTTTGTCCTGGTCGCTTTCTCTTTGAGTTGCGTCATTTATTTTTTTCTTTTTTAGTTCTTTTAGTTTTTACCTTTTTTAGTTTTTTTTAGTTTTTTAGATGAAAATTTTTTTTAGTTTTTTCCTTTTTTTCTTTTTAGTTTTTTATTGGTTTTTTACCTTTATTTTAGCTTATTTTTCAGTTTTTTCCTTTTTTTTTAGTTTTTTTTTATTTTTTATTTTTTTTAGTTTTTTACCTTTTTTTAGTTTTTTTAGTTTTTTAGCTTTTCTACTTTTTTATTAGTTTTTAGTTTTTTTTGTAGTTTTTGCCTTTTTTTAGTTTTTTCAGTTTTTTTTTTAGTTTTTTATTGGTTTTTACCTTTATTTTAGCTTATTTTTCAGTTTTTCCTTTTTTTTAGTTTTTTTTAGTTTTTAGTTTTTTTAGTTTTTTTTAGTTTTTTAGCTTTTTTATTTTTTTTATTAGTTTTTAGTTTTTTTTGTAGTTTTTGCCTTTTTTAGTTTTTTTAGTTTTTAGCTTTTTTATTAGTTTTTAGTTTTTTTTGTAGTTTTTGCCTTTTTTTAGTTTTTTTAGTTTTTTAGCTTTTTTATTTTTTTTATTAGTTTTTAGTTTTTTTTTTGTAGTTTTTGCCTTTTTTAGTTTTTTCAGTTTTGACGTCACCTGATCCAGTTTTTTCAGGTGACGTCACCTGATCCACACATCCACAGACAGACAACTTATTTTTATATATATAGAAGATATATATATATACTAGCTGTTGGGGTGGCGCTTCGCGCCACCCCAACACCTAGTTGGTGGGGGCGCTTCGCGCCCCCCCCCAAGCCCCCCCGCGCGCGTAAGTCGTTACGCGCCATAATAGTTACGCGCCATTGTAGTTGTGTCCCTATGTCCCACCTGTGAATATAGATAGATATATATATATATATATATATATATATATATATATATATATCTATATATATAAAATATATATATATATATATATATATATATATATATATATATATATGGTTTTAACTACGTAAAACTTGCGAATATACAACATTCTTTGCTGTCCCATTGTCCTTTGCATATAAATAGATTGTCAGGTTTACCGACTCTTGAACATGCAACATATAATGGTCCATGGGAAAACAATCTGTATTCAGATCTATACCTCATGATTCTAATGATTGCCCTTGAGCTTTGTTGATGGTGATTGCTAATCGACCATTCCCTGTCCCGGTGTCCCGGTCGTCATTTACATCCCCCTGTTTCCCCCGGTGTCCCCGTTGTAGTTGTGTCCCTGTGTCCCGGTCGTCATTTATATTCCCTGTGTCCCGGTCGTCATTGTATCCCGGTGTCCCGGTCTGTATATACATTCGTTTTTTAGTTTTGTTTTTCTCCTTTATTTTTTTCCTTTTTTTTTCTTTTTTAGCTTATTTAGATTTTTAGATTTTTTAGTTTTTTATTAGTTTTTAGTTTTTTTTTCTTTTTAGTTTTTTTGTCCCGGTCGTCATTTATATCCCCCTGTTTTCCCCCGGTGTCCCCGTTGTAGTTGTGTCCCTGTGTCCCGGTACCTTTTTTAGTTTTTTTTAGTTTTTTAGATGAAAATTTTTTTTAGTTTTTTCCTTTTTTCTTTTTAGTTTTTTATTGGTTTTACCTTATTTTAGCTTATTTTTCAGTTTTTTCCTTTTTTTTAGTTTTTTTTTATTTTTTATTTTTTTTAGTTTTTTACCTTTTTTAGTTTTTTTAGTTTTTTTTAGTTTTTTAGCTTTTTTTACTTTTTTTATTAGTTTTAGTTTTTTTTTGTAGTTTTTGCCTTTTTTTTAGTTTTTTCAGTTTTTTTTTTTTAGTTTTTTAGTTTTTTTTTGTAGTTTTTGCCTTTTTTTAGTTTTTTTAGTTTTTTAGCTTTTTTATTTTTTTATTAGTTTTAGTTTTTTTTGTAGTTTTTTGCCTTTTTTAGTTTTTTCAGTTTTGACGTCACCTGATCCAGTTTTTTCAGGTGACGTCACCTGACACATCCATCCACACATCCATCCACACATCCACAGACAGACAACTTATTTTTATATATATAGAAGATATAAGATATATATATATATATATATATATATATATTATGTTTTTAACTACGTAAAACCTTGCGAATATACAACATTCTTTGCTGTCCCATTGTCTGTGCATATAAATAGATTGTCAGGTTACCGACTCTTGAACATGCAACATATAATGGTCCATGGGAAACA
>NC_088866.1:31273255-31395404 GCF_032884065.1 Artemia franciscana
GCCAAATGAGCTGAGAGACGAGCCTAGAACTGAAACGATCGAATCTATGAATGGAGAAAGGTTGAAGCGCGTGCATTTGTATTGGCTCGTTGATGCTGGGATGAGTTGTTAGTATTAGTAGTAAATGGAAATGAAATAGTAATGAAAGTGTTAAAGTAAAATGAAAATCATGATGTCAAGTTTGCGGCAATTTTGAGGACTAAAAATATCCTGCTTCTCTTTGTTTCCTCTTTCAGCACTTCGCTTTTGCTAAATGTGCAGTACCAGTCTCTTTTCTTCTTGTTTCCATTTAGACAATAATCATTAGATGATTTTAAGCGGAAGAGGGTCATGCAACATTATTGCCAAAGTTGCATTAAGCGTATATTTTTAGCTGTGTATCTATTTTTTTTTCGTTTTTTTAGAATTGTTTCGATTGTACGAAAAGTGGAACATAGAAAAAGGTTGAAATGTCCACTTGTGCTTTCCAAATTTTCGAACCATATACATTTTTACCCTAGATAGATTCAGGACCACCCGCGGATGACTTTAGATAGGTCCTTTTGTTATGTTATCATCATCAGCAATCACAAAATATCTAGAATAAAATCACATCTCCAAGTAGATTTATGAACAGAAAATCAACTTGTCTTTAAAGAATTTGGATTGTTTGTGTTTTAATGGGAAAAGTTATTTTTGTCACTTAGGTTAATTACAGAAGTTGTGACAATGTGGTAAGCTGGTAATGGCTATTAGGTAATTGGCTAATGAAGAATTGGCTAGGAAAGAGAATTTTTGCCTAATATAGGTGTTATTAATCAGACAAGAGGAAGGTAATTTATGAACCCAAAATTAATCTGTCAGTAAGGAATTTTGGATTTTTTATGCTTGAAATTGATAAATCTTCTTCAGTCACATAGACCAATTACAGAAGTTGTGTAAGCAGTGATCAGTGGCTTATTGACTAATTTGCTAATGAAGAATCAGCTAGTAGCTAGGAAAATAAACTTTTGCCTAACCTACATGCCATTAGTCTGAATTGACCTCCGGGTATGTACAGAAGTTTGCTTCCAATTCCGTATCAGAATTTGGATATTTTTGTCTTGAATCTTAAGCATTAAAACAAAGAATTTTACGTAATGAAATTAACGCTTAATATTTAATATAAAGATAACGATCCTTCAGAGCCATTGATGGTGAATTTGATGTTTGAGGTGCTGGGTCTTTTTCACATTAAGTATTAAACAATTTTACAATCGATGGTACACACATACCTCTTATTATTAGAACCTCCCGCCAAATTTTACTGAATCATAACATTACGCTCCGGTAGTTGTTCTTATTCCAAGACCCCCCTCCTTCCGACAGCCTGAAGGGGTAGAATTCGCTCTGAATATCCGAAAGATGCAGGTCGGAAACACTATTTCCACCAATTTTTATATATAGCAGCCTGTTCCGGTGATATCTTGACGATAAGAATTATTTTAATGATTTTTACATTAAGTATTACGTACATTTTTCTTGATATTAGAACTTTGCACCAAATTTTGCTGAAACATAACATTACGCTCCAGCAGATGTTCCGTTTCCAAGATCCCCCTCCTCCTACCCGAAGGAATCTGCTTTCTTCAAGTTAAATTAAATTTCTTACTACTTTTCCCCTCCGCATCCAAAAAAAATATGTGTGCTTCTCTTGGTTAAGGGAATGGTGCATGAAATTTTGAATCCCATGAGACATTCCAGAATAAGAATGCTCTCCTTTGTTGACTATAAAACCTTTGTCGACTGTAAGCTACCGGTAATATAGAAAACTTACGGCCTTTGTTCCGAGGGCTAAGAGGTCATATCATTTCGTAGAGTCATATTTTTTGGACCTTTTTTACCTTTACTTTTACCGTTAATTTTGAACTAAGTGGCTAATTTCAAGTCCTTATCCAATTCATTTGGGTGAGGGTGATAGTGGTCGTCTGGGTAGCAAAAATTGCACAGGAGGGAGCTGACTGCCTTCCAATTCCTTTTGATACTTAAAAAAAACATAGGAGCTTTGATTTCCATTCAGATGAATCCCTTTTAAAGCTCCTACGACCGTCCATTCAATACGAAGTGGTAAATAGTAAAAATAATAATGCTGCATGGGAAGCAGATTGCTCCTTCTTTAGGAAATGCTAGAGCGTTACCTCTGATGTCCTGATAAAAATAGAAAACAATTATAGAATTATCAGGAGACAAAAATTAAAATAAACTCAAGAGAATAAAAAAAAAGTTAGAAGGTGGTACGACAGATTTTTTGCATGGTTGAATCTTTTAATTTAATTTTTTGTCTTTTTAAGGGTGTATTACATCATACCAATTCTGTCAAAAGGTCAATAGCTGAATGTCAAAAACTGCCGGATGATGAAACGGAAGAAGTAGATCATTTAGTATTCCTTGTCCATGGAATAGGATCCGTTTGTGATTTCAAGTTTCGACCAGTCGTCGAAGTTGGTGAGTTGCTTTTGTACCAGAAATGTAGATTTTCCATTTTCACACTTTTGCAAAATCTTCTTGAACATGATTTTTCACAAGCGATTTGGATAAAATGTTTAAACTGGTCTATCCCTGGAATTGTTCCATGTCATTTTGGATTTTTCATACTTTGAGTGATAATTTAAAAAAAAAGCAATACATACTGTTATAAAATAAATAAAACATATAATAAAATGAATAAAAAAAATGCCTTATAAAAATAAATAACCTAACTTTTACTGCAGTCAGTGGTGCAACTAGCATGGGTGCCGCTCAAGGTCGATTCAGAAGGTGTTGCCCCTATTTCAAGTTCAATGAGTAGCCATCGCTCCTCCCATGATTTACGCTTTCCGGCCTTGAAGTTATTTTGTTGTATAGATAAGAAAAAAGATGTAGACACTGAATCAAAAGGAGCACTTTAATACTTTAAATGGTAATTTCTTTTAATACATACTCTGTTTTCGAGTATCTGTAAGTGCTCTTGCTCTGTAGTCAGTGTTGTAACTAGAATGGGTGCCACACGAGGTTGATACAGAAGGTTCTGCCCCCATTTCTATTCCAATTAGTAACCAACACCCCTTCCGTCACCAAGCCGCCGCGGACTTGAAATTATTTTCTGTTGTATGATGTAGAAAAAACATGGAGTAAGAAGCAAACGGTTTCTTTTATGAATAAAAAAAATAATAATAATTGTAATGCAACTTTATCGAAACTGTTATTTATTATTATTTGCTTATACATTCAGATTTTAATTGAAGGACTTTTCTCTCCAATATTCTCATAATATGCGATAAATATCTCTGTTATTAAAATATTTAAAATTGTCTTCAAATATCTCTTCAGTCTCAGCCTGCAGCTCTCAGAAAGTACTACTCTTATAAAAACTAACTTCCTTTTTCTCATGTCAGTTTTCTTATCGTATACTCGTATACAGTCATTTCGATTTCTTATATTTGCCGTGTCAAAGCTATTCCGTTTCTGAAAAGGCCTCTGAAGATCGGTAGTTGTGTTTTATTTGACACATTTTGATATTATCAATAAAATTATGTCTCAACAATTGAAATATTTATCAGGTTCTTATGTTATAGTCCCCTTCCTTTTTTTTCTTTTTTTAGCCTTCTAGAATGGCGATTCAAGAATTCTTATTATTGTTTTCCCTTTTTGATGCAGCTATAAATTGCCCGTAAAAAAAAAGAAAAAGAAAAAAAAAGGTACTTATAAATTTGGGACAGAAATTGGGAAGAGCTCTTGACTTGAAGTGAACAGCCTCACAACTCTGTAAGATGTCCTAAATGATTCCCAGTTTTATGTATTGGAGTTTCAAAGGTGACCTCCAAGTTCTGGGGTATCACCTGAAGTTCGAAAGTTGATTTCCCTAGGTAACATCAATTCAAAAGAATACCGATTTAAAAAACCTTTTTTTCTTTGATGTAGCATTAAATTTTCTGTAAAAAATTGCTTTTGAATGTCTGATTTTGGATAGTTATCGTAAAGGAAGGGACGACTTTGTGACTCCAAGTGTATACAGCAAGTGTACCAAGTGGCTTCAACTCTGGCAGCTTTCTTCCGGGATTCAGGTTTTGTAGGATGGCATCTTGTAGGTTTGGAAGTCGGCCTCGTAAGCTCTGATAATAAACAAGTTCTGAAGTTGAACGCCATCAGTAATATTCAGTCAAAAGAATCCCGGTGCTCTAGAATTCCAGTCCAAAAATTCTTATCACAAAATCCTGTTCTTGGGGTTCCAAATTAGCCATAAAAAAATAGAAAATCATTTGTTGTTGATTACTTGATTCGGATAGACATGGAGCAACAGACTATGTGACTGCAAGTGTTAATTTTCGTAACTCTGAAGACTGTCTTTTGGGATTCAGTTTTTGATGGCCGAGTTTAGGGTCTTGGAGTTTTGGAAGTTAGCTTCCTAAGCTTTGACGGTGTAAACCTGAATTTCTAAGGTCGATCGCCTTTAGTAACATCAACTCAATAGAATGTTGGTGCTCCAGAGCAATATTTACCAATTTTGTGACTCCAAGTGTAAACCCTTGCAACTTCGGAGGCTTTGCTCTAGGATTTTATATTTTGGAGGTCGATTTTTGAGTCTTGGAGTTCGGAAATCGACCTCTTAAAATCCGAGTGTGAACTCGTGGAGTTTCAAAGTTGATGACCCTCGGTAGTATCAAATCACAAGAAAAGTTCGAAAGTTGAACTGCTTCTTGTCAGAGAATATACTAGATATATGTACTAAGGGCATCCTACTCCTAGCGTTTGTTCCTTAGCATTTATTACAATAATGTCTACCCGAAAGTGCGTACGGAGGAGTAAATCAAAAAAATGATTTGTGTCTGGGATTTTTACTGACCAAGATAAGTACCTCTCTATGTATTTATGCTGTGGAGGAGTAAATCCTACGCGATGAAGTGCTTGTGGAGGAGTATATCCGAAAAACAGTTGCATGAGAAACGTTTAAGGACAAAATGGGCCATTACCACTGTTTATATTTATGCTGTGGAGGAGTAACTCCTCCGCGTAGAAGAGGAGTATGTGAGGAGAAGTAAATCCGAAATTGTATTGGGCATTGTTTAAGAACAAGACAGGTCGTTAACACTGTACGTGTATGCTGAGGAGAAGTGAGTCCTCCGAGTAGAAGTATATGCGGAGGAGTAAATCCGACAAAAGATTGCGTCAGAAATTTTAAATGAACAAGATAGACTGTTACCAATGTATATATCTTGATCACTAACAGCCAGCCACATTTTGTACAAAAATAACATATTTGATATTTTGATCCTATCAATGAGAAAAGGACATTTTTATAATGAAGTAGTTCTGAATCTTCTTTTGTTGAATATCATCAGGATGTTCTGAAGAGATTTCTAGAATTAGTTATAGCATAATGTCAAATTGAATTGAAAAAAATATATCTTTTAATAACACTACCAATACCATAACAAATGGATAAAAGTATTGATTAGCATTTTAGGAAATATATACTACTTTATAGAAGAAACCGTCGTGACTGGCTGGCTAGACAGGATTTTTTTTTTATTTTTTTTTGAAGCCGTGCCTGGTTTCTCTATATCTATTTTTCTCCTGTTCTTCGCTCCAGTTTTTATAATCACATTCAGTATCACGGGTTTCCTGTACATTGGTACAAACCTGAAATTGGAATGGAATCATTATATATTTCTGTATTTACATTCTAGTTAACTATATTCGTGAAATATCTGACACTTTGCTATCTAATAACTTTGGCAATTCAATCATTTCTGGGGCTGTCAACAGAGTTGAATTCCTTCCTGTCAATTGGCATGATCCGTTGCATGGAGACGAAACAGGAATCGATCAGCGACTTAAGCCGATTACTCTTGGATCGATACCAAAACTTCGACATTTCGCAAATGATACTGTACTGGATGTTCTGTTTTATACGTCGCCAGTGTATTGTGAGGTAATTTTGAATGTTATTTTGTAATTCTAGATTAATTTTTATTTATCAGTTTATTCTTTTATAAAAACGAATTATTTGAAAACAACAACAATACCACAATGAAAAGTATAAAGAATTCATACTTTTTTTAAAGAATATAAAGTTTTGGCATTTCTATGACAATAAAAATAAAATTTTTAAAAATAAAATAAAATAAAAAATAAAATTTTAAAGAATATATATATATATATATATATATATATATATATATATATATATATATATATATATATATATATATATATATATATATATATATATATATATATATATATATATATATATATATATATATATATATATATATATATATATATATATATATATATATATATATATATATATATCTATATATATATATATATATATATATATATATATATATATATATATATATATATATATAAATAGAGGGATAAAAGCATAAAAGCGCATAGAAAAAGAAAGGACAGCACTAACTATGAAAAAGTTTTCAAGACGATGGAATGGAGGAAGTTTATCTTTTCTAAAATCGGAAAGTATACTACTTAACACGGCAACTTTACTAAATGCATCATTTATCCCGAATGAAAGCATTAGGCAACTAATATGGGATACAACCACTGCGGATTACTGCTGCAGAGATAGTAGTGACACATTTAATAGCCCCTATTTATTTTTACCTAATTGGCTTCGGGAGCCCCTTGTGGTAATTTTCAAGTTCGCTTCTTTGCCCTTTATCTTTGAGACGGTCGGTCGAAGTTGAGACTTGCAAAATGGATTATAAAGTGTCGAACGACCTTAATATGTTTAGAGCCATATGTATATGAATATATATATATATATATATATATATATATATATATATATATATATATATATATATATATATATATATATATATATATATATATTCATCAAAATGCAAGATAACCAGAACAACTTATATATAGTTTAAATTAAACGACTGTGCAAAATGTTTACCTCAATTAAACCTTTCCCATCAACTGTAATATTGCTAATACGGAGCTTCCGGTATGACCTTTTTCATAAATGATCTCATAAATAACTTCCAAGGAAATGCTATGAACAAAAATTGCAAATGCTAATAAGATTGGATTACGTTAGAAATGTCATTGGTCGTCATAATGTCAAAGTAATGTCTTTGGTCGTCCCTTATCTTATGAAGCACTTTTGGGATTCTTGCCTGTACAACTGTTAGTTTGCTATCTGTTTGGTAAGACTAGAGACGCCTATGGAAACTACTGATCATTTCAGTTACTTGCAAGGAAATTTTGCTATAAGAAAGTGCGCCTAACCATATATATATATGCAGGGAAGAACTGGCATGTCCCTCAAAAATAAGTTGCCTGCATCCCTCCTTCCCGCCCGAAGAATTTCTATGTAAACGACGTAAAGAAGAAAAATTATGAAAATATTGGCTTTATTTTCAAGGAAAGTAAATAGTAATTTAGTTTATAGGCTTCACCTTATTTATATACAATTTGAAGTAAATGGTGTCAATGAAGGTAACGAAATCTTTGGAAATGCATTTATTCTTGGCGCTTTAGTAAATGAAATCTTCTAGGCTACGCTTTATTAGCTGATGCGGCAACGCTCCGGCCTGTACTCAGAAACAAACGAATAGTCAGAAATATAATTAGAGAAACTACTATTGGTCTTGAATCATGAAACAAAGTTGCAAACATAAAGCAAAACACTTTTAATTATTTACAGAAGGTGTAATGCCCCGGTGTTCTTACCATCCAGGAACGAGTAATTACCACGAGGTAAATGCTTTTCCAACTGGAATCAGTTACTTTACGCCCTCCGATCCCACTGAGCCAGAGTGCATGAAAAACTCTTTCGTGCCAATCGACTATTGGTCTCGAATCATGAAACATAATTGGAAACATAAAACAAAACTGTTCTTCAAGTATTTACAAGGGATGTAAACCTCCGGTGTTCTTATCAATTGGGAATGATCATTGGCCACGGAGTAAACGTCCTGCCAACGAGAATCAGCTTACTTCAAGCCTTCCGACCCCACTGAGCCAGACGATATGAAAACTGTTTCTGGCTGGTTGACTATTAATCTCGAATCATAAGACAGAAGGGGTGCAATCTCCTGGTGTTCTGACCAATCAGGAACGAGCAGTGGTGACTAGTTAAACGCCTTGCCAACAGGAATCAATTAATTTACTTCATCTGACCCCGCTGAACCAATCGCTATGAAAAACCCATAATTGACGACCACTGACTCGATATGATTGCCCTGTAGAAGAAACAGACTCGCATTTGATTTTTTTGTCGTCTTTAATATTTTCCTCTTCTTCAACAATTATTAATTTCCATACCATTGCATAGAATAACACAGTGAATCAGAAACTTTTTCGACAAATGCGTTTAATGCTTTTGCGTTTCTCTTTATTATTTCTTATTTATTTCAGACTATTGTATCTACAGTCGTTTGTGAACTGAATAGAATGTACAAGCTCTTTATAGAAAGAAACCCAGGTTTTGGTGGGAAAGTATCGCTTGGTGGCCACAGCCTAGGTTCTCTGATCCTATTCGATATACTTTCCCATCAACCCGTAACCTCAACCAAGACAGATGATGCAGTAAATGGTAAAGGTTTTTTTTGTATTCTTGTAAGTTTTTTCAGTTATTATATATATATTTTATTAGATTCTATATTTAGTGTTTAGTTTATTTTAATACGCTATTTTTACATCTTAGATCTATTATTTCCCTTTTTATTCTTTTTCAAGTTTGTTCTGGGTATGAACTCAAGTATTAAACGTTTAATTGTTCTTACTTAAAAAAGTTTTTGGTATGTTTTATTATTATTTATTGTTTTATTGTATACTTTCTCATCAACCCAAAACGCCCAACTAAGATAGATGATGCAGTAAATGGTACTTTTATTTTTAAATTCTCGTTTTATATTTTTAGTTATTATATTTCATTTTTTTTTAGTTTTTATTACATTCTGTACTTATTGTTTATTTTAATTTTTAATTTTAAGTTGTGTCCTGTTTTTTTTTTCTTTTTTTCAAGTTTGCTGTAGGTATGAAGCCTAGTGTTCAACATTCAGTTGTCTTGTATTTAAAAGGTGTTTTTTTTTTTTTTAATTTTCTTTCTTGTTTTATTCTAAACTTTCATCAACTCGAAACTTAAAATAAGACACATCATGTAGTAAATTGTGAATTTCTTTTTTTACGTTTTTTATTCTTGTTAAATTATTTTCAGTTCTAATATTTTTGTTATATTTTAGTTTTATTGTATTGCATATTTAATGTTTATTTTAGTTTCATATGTTATTTTTATACTTAATTTTTTAAGTTTTTATTTTCGATTTTTTGTTTTTAGTTTTTTCAAGGTATAAACCTCATTCTTTAACATTCAGTTGCCTTTATTCTAAGAAATTGGTATGTTCTAAGGCTTAAACATTCAGTTCTTCTATATTGAAAATAAAAGAAACCAAAATTCGGGAAAAAAAAGAAATAAGAACAATGATATTTTTCTACATATTGATTGGAAAATAGTTTAAACGTAAAAGATAATACAACCAAACGAACAGATTAATAAGGTGAAAAAACAGTATCTGGAATTATTGGCTTTCATTCATCTTTTCGAGATAACAAAAATGGGTTTTCAAACCACTCCTACTTTTAACATTCAACCACGCCTGCTTTAACATCTAACCACGCCTACTTTAATATTTAAGTAGCATGACGAAATGTAAAAATAGTAGCTGTATCCCGACCTTTTACACCTTTTATGGAGAAACCTGTTTCTCTTTTATAATTTCTCGTGACAGAATATATGTCAAGAAAAACAAGTGGCAATTAGACATACGAGACAGATTTGGTGAATGCTAGGACAAAATAAAGGCTGTCAATTTCAAGGTAGAAAAATTACATCCATTTTCGTTTTGGTTCATGAATTAGACAGCGTTTTCAATTTATGAATTGGACAGCGTTTTCAAAGACAGACATCAAGATTAACAGGAGCACTAATTCACGAAAATGTAAGGGCCTAAAGATTGTTTTTTATTTTTTGAAGATGCAAAAAGGTGTTTTTCAAAATCTGGAGGGAGTTGATTTTGTTGTTTGTGACTTTTAATGGACATATCAAATAATGTCCTTCCCATCTCATTCACCCACCGCGTCTACCTCTGTTTTAAAACAACAAACACCATAGCATCACGTGTTAACCGATTTTTTTTTATCTTCTTTGTTTGAAGATTTGATTTTGTTTGACTTTTGACTCAAACAGGCGAAATTAAAGAAAAGAGTTTAAAAAGAGCCAACCCCCCATTGCACTTCCTGGCTGAAGGGCCATGGAACGAATGTCAGCACCGTCGATAGGGGCTGTAAAGTCCAAAACTATAGTTTTTTTTACCCTACTTTTATCTGAAAATGCTCAGATTTGAAGCCACTCATTTAAAGAAAACTAGAGCACTAGTAATTCATATTGCATTCCACTTCTATAAACTTCAGTCTGAGGAATGGTAGTATCCCATGAAAATCAATTTGTATCGAGGGAGGGGTGTAATAGAGCATTCTTATTGACAACACTACTTGATTATTATTGTCGCATGAATTTTTCTCTTTCTAACTTTTTCTGAATATTTTTCTCGTATTTTCGTGCACTGATAATGTTTATGCTTGTAAACTGTTTAACCCAACACTTTGGACAAACTATTTAATAGAGAGGCGTTTTAAGAAAATTGCTATAATAGAACATTATAATAAAGTCTTAAAGAAAACGAATTTAAGCCAAAAAACATTCAAGCTATAGATATTTGATTCACTATTAATTTGTTGCTATTATATCTGGGAATGGCTTTATTCTTTTATTGGTTGAAACAGGTGCAGTATTGTTTTTGAGCTACTTCAATCAAAGAAATTTACATTTGGAATCTTGAATTTTCCTCTCTTGGGATTGATTGTTGGAAAATCTTATTTTTATTTTGATGTGTGAAAGAACAGGACTCATAGTGATATTAAGACACTAAGAGAGTAAGTCAATCAAATTTTCTTTGTGGTAGATGTCGTATAATGCGGGAGACAATATAGACATAAAAATTTAAATATCATATGCCTAAATATCATAAAGACGAAATATGGATAACATAAATCAGAACTTGAACTTGATATAATGCAGGAGACAATATAAACATATAAATTTAAATATCATATGCTTAAATATCATAAAGACGAAGTATAGATAACATAAATCAGAACGTGATAAAAGTGTACATTTGACAAGCAAATTTTATAAAATTAACATGCAACTTAAACTAACTTAATGAGCACGCATACGTATACGTATAATAAACTTAAAAATGACTAAAATAGAAATAACAAAAAAAAAAGTTTTATAAAGCTTATGAAACTGAATAATTGCTTATAAATTTAACTTAGCCTACTGCTTTCTCTTTGTGTTTCTTATTATTGGATGTTGTACGACTATAAAAGACCACGCCTTCCTCTCCTTTTGCATCAATTTCTACTCCGAACTTTTAACCAGATACTGGTCCAATGCTAAGATAAGTAGCAAAACTAAAACGGTGTTCTGTTTAGTATTATTAGCCTTATTCACGCCATTGTACAAACTAGAAATCCATATTGAAGTTATATTTGTCGCATATTATATTGCAGTTGAAAAATGGCACTCTTGTGTTATTAGCAATTTTTGCATTATCCATACTAGTGCCTAAGGTAAAAGGTAAAAAGGTAAAGGATACGGCATTAGACTTTACAGTCCCTACCGGCGGTGCTGATCTCCGTTTCTTGGCCCTTCAGCCAGGAAGTGCAATGGGGGGTTGGGGGCCAGCCATCCTGTGCTTTCGCACACCTTTCCTGTTTACCTTCCGCAGATTTCTCCAGGTACCCATTTAGGGCTGGGTCGACTCTGGCTAAGCTTACAGAGTCACGGCACTGACCCCCGTCCCAAACTGAAGAATTGGGTACACTGGGATTCGAACCCGCGTCCTCTCAGACAAAGGATCCCGAATCCAGCGCACCAACCAACTCGGTCAGGACTATTAACCCTCCAAGGTAGAGGGTTAATAAGTATAGTTAAGCGTAATGAGTTTGACTTAATTAATAGTTTAACTAAGACTCTTCACTAATCATTTTTAGATTAACGTTTAAATGAAATGGTCTAAGAAATAAGACTGTCTTAATCATTTAAAATGAATAATAGCCGCAGTTTTTTAATCACCCAAAAAAGTTTTTGTTAATGCCTTAATCTATGAAATTAGTCTTTTTGAATAACCTTTTTTGTTTTTAATTTAAAAAAAATTAATAATAATAAATAATAATAAAAATTAATATTTGTTTAATTTTATTACAATTAATTGTAATTAAATTAATAATTAATTTTTTACTTTTGACTTCTTATAATTATTAAATTTCAGCACCTGAAGACAATCAACTCGACGACCCATCAATTGACGACATCTGTAAGAAGCTACAGATGGAAGACCTGTTGCCAATATTTGTGAAGGAAAAGCTGGACTACAAGACATTGCTGCTATGCGCGGATTCTGAATTTAAAGATTTAGGATTAACAGTCGGTCAACGAGTTCGACTAAAAGTCTATCTCAGGGATGTTCACCGAAGAAGAATACGCCGAAAGGTTTATTGATTTTTTTAATTAATATTTTAATTAGTATTTTTTTAATAGTTTTTATTTATCCGTTATTAATATTAATAATAGTTATTAATATTTGAGAAATTTCCAAAAAAAGTTTTTTCAAAGAAAAGTATTGAGCAATATTAAAGATTAAGGCAAGTTGCAATAAAGTTCTATGATGATTTAAACTAAGAACGACTAGAAATTACTAATAAAGGATAAATGAAACCCGAAACAAACAAAAATTAAAATAAAAGTCATAAACTACATTATGATAACGAATAATGATATAGATGAACAAATAAATCCCCAAACGAGTAAATAATTCATAGTAATGCTTAAGTCAAACAAAAAACGAACATAAAATTACAAACGTGAGTTTGTCTAATGCACCCCACCCCCCTCAACCCTTAAACCCTCTAAAGCTTATTGTGTCATTTTGCTTTTATTAGAAACCTGAACGTTTTTTGAACACTCTGGTTTTATTTTTCAAATCATCAACGCAAAAAATAAATTACAATCACTACAATAATCAAGGTGGCTGGAAATAATTATTAAAAGCTTCTGTTTGGAAAGTTTTTAAAAATAGGATCTGTTTGTTTTTGATTGCCTATCTAAGTTATATTATTGGCTTATATTAAGAATATTTTTCAAGGTTGGTTTTCTGCTTAAGAATTAAAATATTGGATTATTAAATTATTAAATCGTGTAAGGTGATCTGAGTGTTGGTTTTGACTGTGTTCAGCATAATTATTGTATAAATTACATTCAGTTTGAAATCAAGTCTTAGGACGTTTGACATTCCCATCAACATTCCCTGTATGTTCAAACTAGCTAAGGGTTAGGAATACCCTTAGATATTCCTAAGAAGTTTCATCTTCATACCCTTAGCCGTCCCTGAGATATTGAAGGTGCGTTGTTTTGACAACCTGGATGCACATAAATTATTTTGATTTAGGTCGACATTCCCTGAAAGTTCAACTTTACCCTTAATTGTTCCTAAGAAGTTTCATCTTCATGCCCTTTGGCCGTGCATGAGGTATTGAAGGCACGTCCATTTGACAACCTGGACGCACATGGCGTCTTTTGATTTAATTTGACATTCCCATCAACATTCCCTGTACGTTCAACTTATTACCTTTAGCTATTCCTAAGAAGTTTCGTCTTCATATCCTTAGCCATCCCTGAGATATTGAAGGGCGCGTCGTTTTGACAACCTGGGTGCGCATAAATTCTTTTGATTCAGGTTGACATTCCCTGAAAGTTCAACTTGATACCCTTAGCTGTTCCTAAGAAGTTTCATCTTCATACCCTTAGCCGTTCCTGAGGTATTGAAGGCACGTCATTGTGACAACATGGACGCACATGGCTTCTTTTGATTTAGTTCGACGTTCCCATCAACATTCCCTGTGAGTTCAACTTGTTATCCTTAGCTATTACTAAAAAGTTTCATGTTCATACCCTTAGCTGTCCCTTGGATATTGAAGGCACGTCATTTTGACAACCTTGATCCACTTAATGTCTTTTGATTTAGTTCTGCATTCCCTGAAAGTTCAATTTAATACCCTCAGCTGTTGCTAAGAAGTTTCATGTGCACACCCTCAGCCGTCCATGATATATTGAAGGCACGTCATTTTGACAACCTGGATGCAAATAATATCTTTTGATTTAGTTCCACATTTCCCTCAACATTCCCTGAAAGTCATGACATACATATATGTTTATGTCATAGATATATAGGCTAGCTACTTTAGCCTATAGTCAGTTAGGTAATAATAGTTTTTGTATAAATTATTGGTGCTTTGGGAAAATATTGGTAAGACTGCTGATTCAGATCTACTTTATGGTATTTTGAATAATTAACCTAGTTAGATACTTATTATCACTTGTTTATTTACATTATACTTAGCTTAGCTCCAATTAATTATTCAGAGTGCATTTTCATTATGATTTTCCATTGAATGACTATATATTGAAGAATAAAATGTCTGAAAAAATTGGTTTGGTCCCTTTTTCTAGGGCTCTAATAAAAGAAAGGTAAAAATAGCTGTCTTGTTCTACGATTGCCTAAAATAAAGCCTCTAGTGTTTGTTAAATACCTTTTTTGGGATTTTTCATTGAAAATTCCTCTTTTAGTATCTTCATTGAAAAACAACAAAATTTTCCACCACCCCCTTAACTTTGAAAAACAGTTTTTGCCCCTGCCCCTCACTCTGCTTTTTTTTTATTTGACTATGAGCCGGTAAACGGACCTCTGGGGCTCTGTCGTGGTAATTTGGCAAAAATGGCTACGTCTCGTTTATCGGTTAAGATGAATGGCTACCAAAAATCGGCTGTTGCGTCAATTGTGGGAAGGGCATTGGGACGTTTGTACCCCTCCCCTTTCCCACAGACTGATCAATGCATTTTTTGGGGTTTTCATCAAAAAATTCCAGTTTTTTGTATTTTATTGAAAATATTGAAAAATTGCGCCACCTAGATTTTGAAAAGCACATTCGCCCCCCCCCCCCTACATTGTTGTGAATTGACTTCACTGTTTTTATTTGTCGAGCTGAGTCTAAACAAAAAACTGGGCGTCCTTGAATGTGGTGGGAAGAGGTTGTAATAAAGGAAGCATGAACGTCATGGCAGGGAGTAACGAATGAATCTCTGAGCAGAATAGAGTGGTGGAAGAGGAGCGTTATTTTGACCTTAGTTGGCCTTGTTCTGTGAGAGCTGTCGGTGACAGAAGTAGCGGTTGGCATTTTTCAATGTGACTTAGTATTTTAAAGGCTCAGAATATTCTAGCATTATATGATTCTTCAGTTGATTTTCTCTTCAATTAAAGCATTGTTTTTAGATTTCATTAGGAAATTATAATCACAACATTTTAACAGACTGAAGCCGGACATGAAGTTCGTGGCTATAACTGTAACTGGACATCAGCCGGGACTGGACAGCCATCTATCGAATACCCGACAATTGAGTTTGAAACTGCAAGTTTCTTCGCAATGGGATCACCGATAGGTTAGTATTGTTCCACCCTTTTTTCTTCGGTTTTTGCATACGTTTAAAACATTTTTTTTACATTTTCATACATTTTTAAATATCTTACTGTATGCAATACTACGCACATGCTTTTCTTATATTTTGTATACGTGTATACGTTGTATACGTGTATACGTGTATACGTTGTATACGTGTATATCCTGAATGCATGCTTGGTACAGCATTTTTGCTGTACCAAGCACAAATGCATTTTTGATGAAGAGTGCTCTGATGCAGATTCTTCTTGAACAAGTGTCGTTGTAAATCCCGAGTAGGTCACTTTTCTTGTCTATTTTAAGGGCATTTTATATCGCAGACCTAATTTAATCAATAATTTGAATAAATGTATTTAAATTATAACTTTTTAGAAATGCTTTTAGCTTCATATGCACTAAAAAGAAGTGAAAAATTTCGTTTTCTGTTCTCTGGAAATTCTGCTCACAAAGTGACTGGACAATTTAGATTAGTCTGAGAAAATGTTAGGGTCACCGTATCGAAATGATTGAAGTGCCCTAAAGAACATTCTTAAATCGCAGATCCTTCTTGCAGAACTTTTCACATTTTCTCCCTGTAGCTTTGGACAAAGTTTATCAGTAGTTTTATTTTAAATCCTGATAAACTAAATATAGTTTCAGTTGCAAAGGATTTTTTAAATAAAAATAAAAACACAAAGAGAACTACCTTTGGTATTTAAAAGCATAAAGAATCACGAAAAATATACATTTACGGACGAAATGTAGGGAAAGTCAAACGTAAATATTATGCATGAGAAAAATCATCTTTTTCTTTCCTTTTCATTCTCGAATAGAACACATTATAACCAAGGCCATATCTAGTGGGGGGGGGGGAGTTAGGGATTCATATGATTAATAATGTGTCTAATTTTATTAGCTAGGGTATGTTCAACTCCCAAGTGTAACTTCTATGATTCGTCAATCGCAGAGAAGATTTATGGTAGAAGGTTTTGAAATTTGGAAAATATGAAAAATTGGAATAGCAATTTTCCTACCATAATAGTTAATCTAACATAGATACAAAGACATAATTACAGTGAAAATGCTTGGAAATGAATGGATGCTGATGTTTACTTTTCAAAGCAAGTTCTCGCCATTTAAATTCGTCGATTCTACTGCGAAATTGTAATGTTAAAACCAACGAAGGAAAAGCGCGACACCTTGGCTTCCCTCTTAGGGATGACTGACGCCATAGTCTTTGGATCAATTATTGGCTTTCGCTTCTTCTTATATTTGAACATATACGGTCTGTGTTTCTAAATATTCAAACTGTTTTGACAATTTTGGCTGTTTGGCTGTGTATTTGGTGTCATACATTGCCTATTACATCTATTTTATAAAATTCATGACGCTGAAGCGTGTGCTTTTGCTAATTGTCTTTTGTTCTCTTTGTTAGTATTTGTGTTAGTGGCCTTGCTCCTTCTTTAAAAATAGATGAAAGAAGTGAACATGTCTGGTGATTTCTCTTCAGTTATTTCCAGTAATCGCTTGAATACTTTTTATATTGTCTAAAATTGGACTTTCAAGTCTTGTTGGATCTTCAGGAATTAGTTTGTAATTTTTTTTACATGCTCTTTAATAACTTTTAGTGAATTAAAGCTATTAAGTTAAAGTCAAGTTCAACAATTTTTTTTTGGGATGGATAATTTGGGGCAAATCTTTCAATAAAGGATGGAAGCAGTTGTTTCCCTCTCGGATTCTCCTTCTTCTGTTTTAATTGTTATACGCTTTTTGCAGATTTTTTTTTCGTTGTTGTATCACTCCAAATACCATTTAATGAAGAACATGTCTTCTTTGTACTTTTAGCTATGTTTGTCGCTGTTCGGGGGATAGAAACTTTGGGGCCCGACTTTAAGTTTCCATCATGCCCAAAGATGTATAACATTTTTCATCCGCATGACCCCATAGCGTATAGGGTAGAACCCCTTATTGATCCTCGAATGGCATCCATTCCCCCCGTTTTGATGCCTCATCATAAAGGAAGGAAGAGATTTCATCGAGAAATTCAAGAAACTGTTTCCAAGTTTACGGCTGATATTAAACAGAAATTTTGGGATGGCTTGAAAACTACTATATCAGCTGTTCAGAGCTACACGCCTATATCGAGAATCCCTGCTATAAGCAATTTTGTTGGAAGCATGGAGCCTACACAGAAAGTGGACGACCCGATTCAGGTATGCTATTCGATCGTTGTGTTCCCATTTTAACTCTCGAACTCTTACCTCTGCTTGCCTATTGAATATATCAGGAATCCAATAAATGTTCTATTCTCTTCTTTGTTTTGTTAATTTCACCCGCCAAGATTAAAGACATGATAAAACTTTATTCCCTAATAGTTATCGCTAGCTGTATGTAAGCTGAGTGATCCATTTGATTCATTTCGAGAAATGCGGGTTTGAAGATTTTCGGCCGTTAATGATAGCGAAGAAAAATTTATCTTCGAAGCTTGGACATTCTGTTGACACAGTGTGGGGAATTTTTTTTCAAAAAAAAAAAAATTCTTCAGAAGTCACAGAAAAAAATTTATTTTTGGGAAACAAATATAAGATCCAGTTTTTTAAAGAAAAAGATCTATTTATCCACGTTGAAAAAGAAACTTTTAACTTGTCTAGAAAAAAAGCTATGTTTATATATAAAAAATCAAAAAATTTGATACGTCACGACAACTTTAGAAACTGGTTCTAAGTGAACGAGCCAGTTTTTCATATAAGGTTCTTGTCATTTTGTGTACTTTTTATATTATTTCTCGATTAAAGTACGAAAGTCTATTAAAACAAAAATTTCAGGAAATCATCCCAAAATTAGTATTTGGCATTCGAGATCGACTCTTCCAGTAATATTTCCAAGAAATCCAGAAGATATTCAGAATCCTCTGGCTCTCAGAGAGATAATTTAGTGTTCTGCAGGAGTATGACATACAATGGGTCTGAATGTGTTCATTTTCCCAATTAGTATAGTTTTGTATTGTCACCATGTACAACAATAAGAAAAAACGGTTGTATTTTTTGTGTATACCTACTGGAAATTTTTACAAATTTTATGGCAGCTTTTCTGCCCAGTTTCATGATTCCCATACCCAAGAAAAATTTTGAGTTAAAGAGCAAAAAGAAAAGAAAAGCGAAGGCAGTAGTGTTTCTCTGCAACACGATGAAGTTTTATTATTTTAATTGGTCGAGTGTTAACTTACACAACCATTTATATCTTAAAAAGATAAGAAAAATTGGGAATTCAGTTGAATGAGAAAGATATCCATTTGCAGTCATACAAGTAATGTTATAGTTCTGGCTTGATGAATGGATGGATCTGAACCTATTGAATTCATTAACATATACATCTTGTCATTACGGTGGAAGTTACAACTGTAGCTTTGTCGTAAAATCATGTTTTTCTCAATGAATATAATAAACATTAAGAGCTTAAAATTCATAAATTTAAAATATTCAAACAGCGGAACTATAAAAAAATATACCGAAAACTTTTATAGGGACCATACATCTGGGCCATAAAGTCTTCAAATTTTTATGGTTTTTCTGAAATACAGATTCATCCATCAGCGGCTGCTGTTGCAACCTTCAAAAATAATTATTTCCAAGTGCGCTTAGCTTTAGCCCTCCTCCAACCGTAATGGAAAAAAATATAGCCCAAATTTTATATACTCATTACTACTACTACTGCTGCTGATAACTCACTGCAGCGCCAAGCCGCCTCAGGACAACATAGCTACGCATGCTCCTCCTCCTCCACCGCTACTTATTCAAAGCCTTCATCTCTTCACCCTTCAAGAGGTTGCGATATCCGTTAAATCTTTCCTTTCAGCCTTTTTCAGCATTCGGGATGACCTGCTTTTCCTTTGTCCCAAAATTGTTGGTCGGAAAGGACGGTCTTTGGCGATCTGTCATCGTTCATCAAATATGCTCATTGCGCGAGTTTTTTCCTCTCAGCACTTCTTTGCTGTTTGGTGTTAAATTAATATAAAGAAAAGGGTCGTGCTATCAAGATGCAGTTAGTAGACAATTAAGGCTATATATTATCCACTTGGGGGTAGGGATAAGTGATCGCACAATTAAAAATGATATAATTAAGTATTTTAGAATAATATTACATGATATATAGGACCATAGTTAATACAAAAAATATAACATTATTCAAATTATAAACAAATTCACACCCTTAAATTCAGATTAAATCACAAATTATAAAAGAGAAACAGGTTTCTCCACAAAAGGTGTAAAAGGTCGTGATGCAGCTATTAGTTATATATTTCGTCTTGCTACTTAAATATTTAAAGTAGGCGTGGTTAGATGTTAAAGCAGGCGTGGTTGAAATTTAAAAGTAGGAATGGTTAGAAAACCCATTTTTGTTATCTCGAAAAGACGAATGAAAGCCAATGATTCCAGATACTGTTTTTTCATCTTATTAATCTGTTCGTTTGGTTGTATTATCTTTTACGTTTAAACTATCATAAACTATCACGTTTAAACTATTATTCAATCAGTATGTAGAAAAATACTATTTTTCTTTTTTTTTCTTTTCCGAATTTTGGTTGTCTTGTATACGGACCATGATTAATACAAAAAATTAAGTCACAAATAAATTACAGGAAATGATTCCTATGAATGATACCTGTACCCACAAACTTGCCCAACTTCTTAATCTCCGTAAAGCTTCACTTAATATTACATCCACCCATTTCTCCCTTGTATTCCATCCTGGAAAATTTCTTCTCCCAGATCATTTAATCATTGACAAAACCCAAAAACTGAATTAGAGTTTTAGATGTTTCCGAACATTTTCCAGGATTCTATAGTGTTTCTTTATGGAGAGTGGAACCACTAAATATTTACCTTTGTTCGTTTCTAGCTTCAGTCAGGTTCATCTACCAGCGGATTGGTGAAGGATGCACAGGATGCATTTCTTGACGAAGGTTTTGCTGAATTCAGAGGATCGGACGACCCAGCAATTGTCAATATGCATGTCGGGGCTTTAAACGAAGGCAGACGTATTGATTATGTTCTTCAAGAGGGTCCTTTAGAAAGTGTTGGTGAATATGTTTTTGCAATGGCGTCTCATGTTGGATATTGGTAAGTTGGCTGTCTCACCTTTGTTCTTCCTCTCCATTCTTTCTCTTTGTTTTCCTTGCAAATTTTTTACTTGTTTAATCCAGTTTTGCGATGACATCTTATACTGGGTGTTTTTAGCTTCATCTTTGTTCCATTTCAATCTAGGTAGCTACTGATAACAAAATAATGTAAAAAAAAAATCCGTAACAATCTATTAACAACCCTGAATCTTTATGTCGATCTGTCTCGAGTTATTTCAGACCTTTAAAAACAGTACGTCTTCAGTATTACTGAAAATTAATATCTATTCTACACAATTTTCGTTTAAATCTCATAGGTTGAATACTTCTTTTATATCTAGGCCAAATTACAAGCTCTAGTAACAGACGAATTTTGCAATTCTCAGGTGTTTTCTGTGGGGTTTAAAACTATCAAAATTTATAGTAGTTGTTTTTTTCGCAACAGTTGAAATAAATCATTTTTAAATAAAAGACGAATTGCCTCGCAACTCAGGTCACACTTACTTCCAGGGCCATATCCAGGAGGGTGGGATGTTACTTGGTCTGAAAAAATCCCCACACCACACCCCCGGAATTTTTGTCCAACCCTTATAAAGTAATAAAAATACATGTGCACATATTGTGTTGCGAAAGCAACACTTTGGTTTTGTCCGTTTTGTTTTGTTTTTTTTACTATGCCGCCGATGTCGGCTTATTCCTGGAAACTGGTGCTAACCTGTGCGGTTTTTACGGAAAGTGTGGATCTCAGGCCGGATTGATGAATATGGCATTACATTTTGGAAAGCTCTGCAGAACTCTTGCCTGGGGCCAAAAAGGATGGTTTTTGCTTGTCCACGAGCCAGAGCCTATGGTGTGCGAAGTGAAGTTGAGTTATGTGGCCTATGTCAGAGAGGAGTATCTGAAGTTGTGCAGCCAAGCTTTCGTTTCATCAAACCATGTTTCTGCTTCCGAGTGGAAAGCTCCGTTCTAGCAGGCAAGTAGGCAGGCACCACTTTCAGATTGAAGATGGACTAAAATCTATAAGTGTTAAATATATGCGGCAGTTACCCGGCCCCACAGCCAATATATCTTCTTTGAGTTATAAATAGAAAAATTTATAGAAGCAAAAAAGCGGCATTTTCCCACGGGTCCTAAAGTGCTGCCGTGATTTTGGCTGGGTTTATCACTGGTTTTTTTGGACTTGGGATTGAGGTAGAGAAATGTTATCATATGCACCTTTTAAACTTTAAAAGTTCTGTCATTGCTAAAGAAATTGGAGCTTATCCTTTGCTCCTTTCTAAGTGGGGACGTTAGAAAGTTGGCCTACGACAAAAAAAAATCAACTTTTGAACTAAGACAGATAGAATTTGTCGATAGCTCTTGATGAACTGATCAAAGAATATGTCATCCATTTTTTGGTACAAAAATTCCTTCATGAGATATACTAGTTTGAAATTTTCAAGGGGTTGACAACTTCAGTATTAGGGTGCACACTGAAACCAAAAATAAGCCGATACCAATTGTGAGACATGTAGGTGACTTGTAAGGAAAGGTCGGCTGTTAGCTCATACTCATCTTCGGCAGTGAGGGGTTTGCAAATTTTGCTATTTGATATACATATTATTTGTTTCCAGTGTATTTGATGGCAAGACCGAGTTGTATCCAGTGGTAAGACATGTAGGGGACTTGTAAGTAATAATCGTCTGTTAGGCTTCAATCATATTTAGTGAAGAGGGGTTTGTAACTTTTGCTAGTTGGTGCAGCCTATCCATACTCATTGTAACCTAGAATTAAATGTTTACGCAATGGGTACAAACGATAACGTAAAACAACGAGGCAGTTTCGTAATAATTAATAGAGTGTCATCTATGGTATTTTGATCCTGAAAAGTTACGGATAGCTTTATAATACCAACTAGATTATATAAGACATTGTTCCAAGTCTTGATCCGTCACGATGTCTACGATTGAAAAGGATAAAGTTCAACTGGCTGCAAAGTCAATTTAGTCCCTTCTTTCGATATTCTTTTGTTATTGTTGTTTTTTCAACGCTGAGGAATAGCCTTTGATCATGTGATTACTGATCGCGTTCTTCTTTGAACATAACGTTTTAAAATTTTCGATAGGTTGACAACTTCAGCGTTTAACCGATAGCAAGAAACAAAACCAAAGTGTTGCTCTCGCAACACTTCATTCGGCGAAGCCGGACAAAGGTTGCCGCAACACTTCACGTTGCTCAGGCAACGTAGGTCTAGTTTTTGTTGCGTTCTGTAAAGTTATTTTTCGATCATCTTTGTTCTTTCAATTTTTCTTATTTTTTCAGCAATTTTTATTTGTTTAATCCATGATTCTGTCGGGTAATGGTAAATTGATTTTCTCACCTTTTGTTCTTTTTCTTAATTCTTCCTCTTAGTTTTATTCACCATTTTTATTTGTTTATGACCAATTTCTTTTCAGTGACTTTCTCCTATTTAACTTCTTCTGTTTCTCTTAATTTGTTTATCTTCTTTTTTTCCTTTTTGTTCTATTTACTTTACTTTTTTATTTTATTTTTTACGTATCCTCTTTCTTTTCTTTCTATTCAAATAAAACAAAAGTATCTTCACTTAAAGTGTAAGGTCAGAGACACTGGGAAAACGATCTCAAGAACAAGGAGATCAATAGAACTCAGGGAGGTGGAAATAGGAATTTTGTAAAGAAACTGGGAAAAATCAATTATAGAATAGAATAGAATCGGTTTTATTTGCACAATCTCTCGTAGTCATAAAACTAAATGGCGCTTGTGCTTACAAAAGAAGGATTAAATCAAACGACGAAAAAATCCGAAGACGAACAGGATTAAATCAACAATTGTTATACTTTGATACAAAGAAAGGGATGAATGAGTTGGAAAAACGATTTGTGCGTGAAGGAGGTGCTGCTAATCCGTTAATGTTCTTCGACCTAGTACTTCGATGTTTCCCTAAAACTGGTGATAGTATCGATCTGTGTTTATCACTTCTGAGAAGATATTGGCCAAATTCAAGGATCAAACTGTGACGACGCTCTTGAAGAGAGGGAATTTGTAAAGTGGATAATGCTAACTTATATTCAGTAAAAGCATCGCACAATATTACTTTGACTGCTCTCTTTTGTATTGACTCAAGCTGGTCACTTAGGTATATAGTGTTTTTGACTTGTGGGCCCCATGCGGGACATGCATACTCTAAAATTGGTCGGATGTAAGTGAGATAGGCTATCCTTAGTTGTGCCACTGAGAAACCAAATCGACGCATTAGTATAAGTGTCCGCATCGCACTGTTTGCCTTTTTGATAATTGTATCAACATGAAGGCTGAAAGAGCAGTCGATGCTAAACTTGACATCAAGCACTACTGCCGAAGATTCACTAGGATAAGGAGGAGGAGGGTACACAAAAGTCTCTCTTCAGGGGAGTCAAGCGAAGGATTTTAGTCTTTCCTTCGTTGATTTGGAGGCTGTTCGCAGTACATTCATCTTTGAAGTTGTTGATTATTTCGTTACAGAATTGGGGAACAGCCTCAGACTTCTCAACAATGTACTTCAGTAGGACTGACAAGTCGTCTACATACTTAAATCTTTCTTCATAGCCGGAAAGGATGAAACTTATCACTGCCAAAAACAGTAGACTAGCGAGCATAATACCTTGTGGGGCTCCGCATGTAAGCTCGACCCATTCGGAGTCGGTATCTCCTGGGAAAAGACTGTAAACGCACTGATAGCGGGCTTGTAAAAAATTGATCACTAAAAGGAGAATATGTTTGTGCGCACCCATGGTGCGTAGATTTGTGATAGCAACGGAATGGCGAATAAGATCGAAAGCCTTTCGGTAGTCTACGAGGAGAAGGTTGACTATAGCAGTTCCTCGGTCGAGCCACTCGACAATGAGATGGTACATCCGTACTAAATAAACAGTTGTGCTGCTGCCTCTTAAGAATCCATACTGATACGGGTCTAGATGTGCAGAGACCTGTGACTTAAGTTTGCGGTAAATAAACGTTTCTTCCACTTTATAAAGGTTCGGAGTTATTGATATAGGCCGGAGTTAATCACAAGATTTTGGTACAAATGTCAACAAAAAAAGAATTGACTTCATTAGCTGAGGTCAAGGTACCGTCCTCTTTGAGCAGCCTTAGATCTCTGAGTGTTTACCGGTAAGTCTTTTTACTGAGAAATGCCATTTGTGGGGGTCTATTGTGAGTAAGGGAGTAATTTTATCCCTCACATACTGCCTCTTGGCGCGCTTGTTCAGTTTAACAATATGATTACGCCACTTGGCTGAAGCGACGGTATCACCAGGGATATGAAGGCGACAATGGGTTTTTATTAAATTCTTTAGATCATTGGCTATCCACGGTTTATCAGTGTCACTCAGAGTAATGTCTTTTACGGGGAAACAAGTCTGAAACTGCTCCTGAAGCAGAGTATTCAGCTTATTGACTTTGATATTAATATCCTGTTTAGAGCAAATGTCCTCAAACTGATAATTACCGATCAAGCGACCAAATGTAGATATCGAGTCCTCAGTAAGTGGTCGCACTGTATATTTGACTCGTTTTGGCTTCGGAATTGCCGAACTAGCTTCCCAGAAGATGTTAAAGTGATCAGAATTCAGAGGGGGTCCTAGGGATCTCGGTGCGTAATAAAAGTCTGTCAACTTTGTAAAAATCAAGTCAAGTGAGCTGCCACTTTGATGGATAGGTATTGTAACGGATTGTCGCAAATCTAAAATATTTGAAACCCATTGCCTATTAGTTTGATTAAAGTCTCCGGCAATAACAGAGCCAGGAGAGACATACTTGCGGCGCATTTTGTCTACGAAAAACTGAATGTGTTCAATCAAATCTTTCCTGTTTTTAGCGCTTTCAGGATAATAGACCGAAGCAACAATTAAACATGAAAATATTTTTGATAAAAGTGCAGGTTTGCATTCGGTCCATAATATTTCGTGGTCGGAGTCAATAGGCTCACTTAACCACTTTGAGGGTCGGTCATTACGATCATAAAGTCCAACGCCTCCTCTTCGACGATTCAAGCCACGATCGCGACGCGTATTGAAGTAGCTTGCGTAACCTTTGATGCGCGCCGATTCGTCAGAAGTGTCCCAACATTCGCTTATTATTATTATTATTGAGGCGTTGTTCTGCCTGGCAATAACTTCAAGTGCATCAGTTTTGTTGTTCAAAGATGTAGCGTTACACACAAGTATATTTGGCAACTTACGTTTAGCTAAAGGACGTTCGGGCTTAAGAACGGGCGGGCTGTCCTGGATGGGGCACACGGGGGTTTCGTCAAATCTCTTCAGATTCGGTATTTTAGGTGTTCTGGATATCTTGATTTTCACCGGGTTTCGCTCAAACACTTGTTTTGGTGAAGGACAATAGTCACGGCTTGTCACTAGTACCGAAATAACACACCCCGTACGCCTTCTCCTTTCATTTTTCCCTGCCCGGCATCCACGTTTCTTTCCTGTCGGATTATTTCCATTGGCGGACGATGCGCTGCCTGTGACTTCTCACAATAAATGCAATGCAGTTAGCGTAGTCAAGATAGATGGCGCCAAAAAGGTGGAATGGAAACGCAACTTCATTAAGTCAGGGACATTTTTGGCACAGCGACGGATTCAACAGGAGTGATTCTGGTATTCAAAAATAGAGCGAAAAAAACTGCACAAGTCAACAAAAACTTTATGCAAAACTGCATAAAGGAATGTTTCGGCTATATAACAAATATCTCGAATACTTCATCTTTATATCTCATAGTGACGGAGTGACCAGTTCAATTAGTAAGGCTACTTGTTTTAGTTTTTTTAGCTTTTTTTTGAAGCGGTAACATTTTTTCTCTGACAAGCTGAATGAGTCAAGACTAGCCTATCCGAATGAGAAAAGCCTTGCGAGCCTAAATAAAGTAGAACCGAGATAGTTTGTAGTTACGTCTAAAGTGTTTTTTTTTTATTTTGATGTGAAGTTTTAACTAGAAAAAATTTACTCAAAAATAATTGAGGTGATATTGAATATATTGCACTTATCAGTTCAAAGATTCTACAGCCTGCAAAGGAGGGGGAATATAAGGGAGATTATGTTCACAGGGATTATTCCAAAGTAAGGCGTAATTTCCACCTGTTACCGAAATGGTCGATCCCATCCGAGCAAGTCTAAAAGATACTGTTACGTCTAAAGGCTGCTCTACGTGTGTAGTTAAGGCCTTTAGGCACAACAGTTTTTATAACAATTTGTCAGTTACAATATTACAAAACCTGGACGTTCGGACATTAAAAAATGGGTGGGAGATTCGCCTGTTCCCCCTCAATTGTTGCCCCTGTGTTGCATGTCCAGGGAACATGTAAAGCAGTAATTGGCATTTTTCGACAGAACAAGCAGTTGCAGCTCTTTTATTAGAAATAAATGATTGTTTAGATGATGATTTCCATGTGGCTACTGTTTTCTATGATATAAAAAAAAGCATTTGACACTTTAAATCATGAAATTCTTCTTGACAAAATGATAAATTCCGGCATAAGAGGGAAAGGATTGCAAATTATTAAATCATACCTATGCGGACGCAAAATCACAGTAAATGTCGGTGGAAAAATGACTAATTTAAAAAGTCTTATTGATATTGGTGTCCCCCAAGGCTCAGTATTAGGTCCACTTTTATTTTTGATCTATATTAATGATCTTCCCCGAGGTTTGCATGAGAATATTAGCCATTCAGTTCTATTTGCAGATGATACAGCTATAACAGTTAAAGCTAGGGATTCATTGACATTGATCGAAAATCTGACTATAAGTGTTACCTCAGTTAATCGATGGTTTGTTTCTAATAAACTAGTACCGAATTTTAAGAAAACTAATTTTATGCTTTTTGGTCGTTCAAAACGTTCCACTCGAGAGATTTCTTGTGAAGAGCTACAGGTTGGTGATAAAAAAATTTGTAGGGTCCAATCATATCGTTATTTAGGAGTTTTTCTTGATTACCTTTTGTCATTTCATAATCATATTGAGTATTTAAGATTAAAACTTGCTCAAAATATTGGGTCGATGTACCATGCGAAGAATATTTTTCCTTTTACCATTTTAAAAATAATTTACCACTCTAATCACTTCTTATTTGAATTATTGCTCAGTTGTATATCTTAATACATTTTGGAAGCATATAAAACCCTTACAGGTACTACAAAATAGGGCAATAAGAATGCTTGGAAATTTCTTACATCGACCTTCAAAACTTGAAAATGTTTCGGAAACTAAAACATTATTCCTCTTCTTAAATTTGTTGTATTTAAATGATATACGAACATTAAATTCTTCCATATGGCATTTTCAAATCCAAAATTCTAAAAATTATTTCTATGACAAATCTCTGTTAATCTTACTTCCTCGTTCGGATTGTCGGAGGTGTAGGATGTATCAAATTGCTTTTGTAAGCTCTGAAAGGTCAAGGTTTTCGATTAGATACCAAATATCCTTCATTGCTAACAATCATAAGCTGAATGATAAAATTCTGTTTGATCCATCCCAAAAATCTCAGCAAAAATCTCAGCTAAATTTAAAAAAGCAAATATTAAAGATTGTTTGCTAAAATTTTGATTATTCGCCATTGATGATGGAAATTTAAATTATTTGATCTTCTTATTTGTACAATCACAAGTAATTTAAGTATAATGAGTCTTCTCAATTCTGGTAAGGATAAAACCCCAGTTACTCGTCTACGAGGGGTGTATCAAATACCATGTAGTTGTGGAAATTATTACATTGGTCGAACCCACCAAAATTTAGGAACAAGATTACAGCAACACAAAGAAAGTATTGAAAAAATATTACAATCTAAAAATAACTCCATTTAAAGAAAACACACTCAACCCTATGTACACAAAATTAATTATAGAAAATAAGCTTATTCAAAATAAAACAAAAATAGGAACGAATAAAAACAAGCCCAATCCCAAAAGAACTACAAGATTAGCTTCAGAGAAGGCAAATATCGCAATAAGAAATTATTCCAATTTTTAATAAATACAGCTAGTGAAATGAATGAACCTTTTTAGCTTGTAAAATGTTAGCTTTTATCACGCAGTCTTGGCTGAACTTTTCGTTAAGAAGTAATGATGCCAAGGCTATTTAGAAAAAAAATGGATATTTAACTGATAACTTTTATTGTAAGTGTTTTATTGTTTATTATTTTCTTTGCTGAAGACGGCCCTTAGATATAGGGCCGAAATATTCGAATATGTTTTGTTGGTTCAATGTCTTGGGAAAAAAGTCCTCATTATTCTCTCTTTTGTTGTTGCATCCTTCCTTCCTGAGTAAACAAATTCTATATCACCTAATTTCATGCTTCTTACCCCTGGGATATGAGTTTCTGAAACCCCTAATAAGTCCAGTTCGGATCGTCTGAATTCGTCAATCAACATGTCGATACAATAGTCATTTTTTAACGTCATAACATTCCAAGCTCCAATTTTCATGCTCTTTAAATCATTGAAATTATTTTGGCCTCAGGAAAAGCATTAATTTCGGATACCAGTACAGGATGGGGATCAACATATCTTCTTAAGTAGACTCTGGAGCGCTTCCGCCGGCCTGGAACTGGACAGCAAGAAGTCCCTTGGAACCTCCTGTATGAATGAAGTTTTTGTGCAATCCTGGGCCCATCTTGGTCACAAAATGGTATTCAGCACTTGGCGATGCTCTTCTATCAACAAGAGTCAAAATCCGGCACTTCCTCCTCTATCTGTATTTTTGACCCTGGGCGAGGGTGCCCCAGTTTTTGTTATGGACCCCCAGGGACAAGGTCCCCCCTTGGTCCGTGCCTGCTATGGAGGTACCCTACACACCTGTAGGGTATCCCCGTATCACCACCTTGGGACACGCAAAGTGGCCTGGGGGAGGCCCGTAAAGAGTAGGAGACTCATAAAGCTCTTTTTTGGGGGAAGGGGGAGTAATTATCTTAAATTATGTCTGGGAAAAGCTTATCTGATGAATTCCCTTACAGTATAAGGTGGCAAAATTACATGTGAAAGAATGGGTTGTTAAAAATGACAAAGTGACTTGACTAAAAACCTACCCGTAGAATGGGTATTAAGAAAAACAAAACACAAACTTGTATCTTATATTACTTATATGCTCTTTTGAAAACTTGCATGGCTACATTTTTTCAATTAATTGAAACTCCTAAACGTTCCCTAAAAGTTTCGTCTTTATACTTTTAGCGTCATTAGTTACATTAACTGTAGTGGTAGCATAAAAAATATACATATAGTGCCATCTGGCTATTTCAGAATCCCCTAAAACTTACCCTCAAAGGTCTAAATTAATAATATAAGTTATTCTTCAGATATTCCTTCGTTACCTTTTTGAAAGCCCCCATGCTCATAGTTTTTTTTTTCACATCCGCCTAAATATTCCTTAAAAGCTTCACTTTAATACCCTGAGCTTGCGCAGTTGCAAACGTTGTAGCAACATTAGTAGCAGCATGGGCATAGTACCTTTGGTTTCTCCAACATCCCCTTACTCACACGCTGAAAATTTCAGCTCAATACATACCATCAACCATTCCTGAAGCATTTCTGATGTGTCCACTCGACACCCTGTGTGGGCATAGTGTGTGTCGATTTTATTCCATACAGCTTCTATATGTCCCAAATGTATCGCCTTAATATCCTCAGGTTTAATAGTAGTTGTATTAGCAGTAGCTGTAGAATTGATTGTAGTTGCCTAAGCTTTAATGCCATTACCAGTAGTAGAGGCAGTAATAATATTGACAGTAATAGTTGTATGAGTAGAACAGAAGCATTAGGATGCAAATATTTTCTTTCGGTTTGTTCAACATCCCTCACAACAAGCCCTGTTAGTTTCAACTTTACACACAACACTGTTCCTAAGATATTGCTGTTGCACCCTTTTGACAACTTGCATACAAAGGGCCAGTTCTGATTCAGTTCTTCTTCCCCCCTCAAATTTTCTTGAAAATTTCACCTTCATGTCCTTAGGCATAGTTGTAATAGTAGTCATAGTAGTAGTATTGATATTGCTAGTAATAGTATTGAATATCGGTAGTACTGCTAGCTGCAGTAATATTAATCTTTTGCCTTTTGATCATTTGAACATCCTTCTCATCAAGTCCCGGAAGTTTCAACTTAATACAATTAGCCATTACTTACTTGTACTTGTACTTGTAGCGGGACCAGACGAGGACACTTTACCCGGCATCTAGAAGACTACGTATGGTTGACTCCTATTTGTCGCGATCTTGTGCCAAATCTTCAGCAAACCGGAGCCAGCAGCTCTCCCAGTTTCTGCCAAATCTTCGAAATCCGCCAACGGGGTTGAAGTCGTTTTTGGCAGTTGCCCATCAATTCTATAATTGACCGCCAGGTCTCCTACGCCAATCTGGCAACGGGGCAGCTAAGAGTACTTGCTTTATGATGTGGTTATTGGGTCTTCTAAGCACATGACCAAGCCAACGCAGTCTTCTCTGTTTGACAATCGTGGCGGCGGGTTCGATTTTACAGCAGTGGTGGTGTACATCAACATTTGAGATTCTGTCGGAGTATCGAATCTTCAGGATTTTTCGTAGACAGCGGTGGTCAAAGACTTCCAAATCATGGAGATGAAGCGCCTTCAGTGGCCAAGTTTCGACTGCATAAAAGAGGACAGATCTAACAGCCGCTTTATATACAGAAATGTTTGTCTTCATGCTGATCTCCTGCCGGTTTCACAAATGGCGGCGGAGTTGTGAGAGGATGGCCTGGGCTTTGATTATTCTGTTCTGTACGTCAAGGTCGCAGCCTCCATGAGGGTCTATTGTTGAGCCAAGATAGGTGAAGCTATCGACTTTTTCCAGCTCTTGTCCGTAAAGAACAAGCTGATAATCCGACTGTATATTTAGATCCATGACTTTAGTTTTGGCCGTGTTGATTTTCATACCCAGTAGCTGAGAGAAATGTGCTATTTCATTTAACATTGCTTGGGCAGTTGCTGGATCAGCAGCAAGAGCGTCGATGTCATCCGCGTAGTCTAGGTCAGACACATTAATGCCCAATCCCATAACAACACCATCAAAACCATCGAATCCAATGTATAGGGTAGTTAAACAAATCAGGGGACAATATACACCCCTGTTTCACACCGCTTTCTACATTGAAGGGCTCAGTTACTTCGCCCAGCACTCTTACAATTGATCTGCAATGCTCGTAGTAGGCTTTCAACAGCTCCACGGATTCAACTGGCATACCGTCTTCCACCATGATTTGCCAAAGGTTTTCGCGGGTTACTGAGTCGAACGCAGCCACAAAATCAAGGAACATGTTAATTATGGGGAGGTTATAACGTTCGCACTGTTGAATAATAAGGCAAAGAGTGAATATCTGGTCAGTGTACCCTCTCCCTCTTCGAAATCCGCTCTGATTTTCGCATGTTCGCTCTTCTCTTGCTTCTTCGAACCTTTTAAGCATAATCATCGCAAATACTTTGGTAGCTATATCCATGAGTGGTATCCCTCGGTAGTTGCGGCATTTCGTATTTGTCCCTCTTTTTAAATACTGGGATTATCACTGACACCTTCCAATCACACGGGAAGATCTTCTTCTCCCATATCAGACTGAAGAGGGTTTCTAGCTGCTGCGCTACAACGTGTGGTGAGGCCTTGTAAATCTCAGGAGGGAGACCATCTTCTCCAGGTGACTTATTGTTTTTTAGCCGTTTGATCGCGTTTAGTATCTCTGAGGCTGAAGGTGGTGCCATGTCGATTTCATATGGTGGTCTTTCAGCTGTTGGTGGCAGCAATGGTGTTGCATCTTGCCCATCTGTATTTGGATTAAGGAGGGCTTTAAAGTGATTCTTCCAATGATCAAGTTTACCTTGTACGTCAGTGATCACGCTTCCTTTAGCGTCTTTTAGAGGACCAGCGATAAATGACTTTTCCAGTTACTTCTCTGAGGGTTCTATACAGTCTTCTCGTATCGTTATTTCTGGCTGCTTTTTCCATCTCTATAGCAACCTCATCCCAAAATTGTTGGCGGTCTTGACGCAAGCTGGATTTAACCTGTTTACGTAGCGCCTTTTTTACTGCAATTTATGCGTTTGATGCCTGTCGCCTAGGCTCGATTAGCTTTACAGTTTTCTCAGCGAGGTAATTTTTCCTCGTCTTTGCAGGAGCATAGCCGATAACTTCAGCAGTAACCTTTTCCGTGGTGCTCCGGAATTTTTTCCATCGGTTGGTAGGGTCTTTATCGCAGTCTGTCAGGCTTGCAAACTGGTTCTGTAATTTCAGGCAAAAGTCTTCTTTCACTATTTGGATTTTCAGTTTCTCCACGTTTAACTTCCTTTTTAGGGGTTTTCTCTTCCTCGCGCTCAACTTCAAGAGGATTTTCGCACCTACAAGCGTATGATCGCCTCCAGATTTTGACCCCGTGCACGCCCCTCTGTAAGCTCGAGAACCGATGACTGAGGAGCACCAACGCTGACGGATCAATATATGGCCAACTTGGGCAGGTGTGGAGCCATCATTTGAGCGCCAAGTTATCCTTTGACAGGGTTTGTGTTGGAACATTGTGTTGGTGATGAAAAGGTTATGAGATCTCACGAACTGGAGTAGTCTATCACTATTTTAGCACCGCTGTCCGTATGTGAATTGACCAACAATATCGCGAACATTGGGGTCTGTTGGACACACGGGAGTTCCATTCACCCGCTAAAAATAGGAAGTCTCATTTAGGGCATTTCTGCAATGCCCTAGATTTCCAGGTCAGAGTAGAAGGAATCCTTATCAGCATCCGTTGCCACTCTCGTTGGTGTGTAGACAGTAATGATAGAAATGTTGGATAATTTTCCTTTAAGTCGTAGTCTGGCTGTTCTCGGGTTCACTGGATCCTATGCAAGAAAAGCTTTTTGCGCACGGCGCCCTATCATAAAGCCGAATCCATTGTCACCAGATCCATCATGCGCACCAGAGTTGAGGAATAAGTAAGAGTTGTTGGAGTCACGGACAGGTATGGTTTCTTCAGACACTCCGTTCAATCTTGTCTCTTATAGACAAAGAACATCTGCTTGGTGATGATTCATTTCTATTGCCACCACTAGCCTTGTTGATTCATGCTTCACGGATCTCACATTCCTACTATAGACTCGGAATTCATACTTCTGTAGATCTATTTCGCAGGGAATAGCTCGCACGCTTTTCGATCTCGCCGATATTCCAGAGAGCGAGATCGCGTCGCTTGAAACCGGGGACGCCGTAACAGGCACAATATTTCTGGGAGTATTCATTTCTTCATAGATGTTTCATGGGAATTTATTTTAACTGACGGGTCCCCTCCCCCGTTGGCCCCTCCTCCTTTCTCAACCGGGCTTGGGACCGGCTAAGGCAGGGTTTAACCATTGTTGTGACATTGCTGATATATCCTTTTGATAACCTGCATGTTTATATACTTCTTGAAATTTTCATCTGAGTGCTCTTAGCCCTACAAGTAGTTGCAATAGAAAGTAGTAGTAGTAGTAGTAAATGTAGGAGTCACAGTAGTATTAGCAGTAGTGTGCAGATAATGCCCTTTGGTGGCATGATCTTCCCCTTTAAGTATTCTCTGAAAGTTTCAACTTGATACCAATACAACCCTTGCCCTGAGGGCTGTGTGTGTGGGGGGGGTTGTCATCTTCAAAGACTCCATTTTCGGACCTTTTACTTACTTTGGACAAAATGGCTATCTCGAAATTTTGATTTTATGTGTTTGGGGAAATGGGGGTTGTGAGAGGAGGGGCTAGCTGCCCTCCAATCAATTTCTACTGTTAAAAAGGGCACTTGCTGTTTCAATTTCCAATCGAATCACCTCTTTTCGAAGTTTCTACGACAACAAATGGTCATCTCAAAATTTCTATCAGATACATTTCGGGAAAATACGGGGTGTGTGTTTGTGGAAGGGGGGTATCCACCCTCCCTTCAATCTCAATCTCAAAAAAGGCACTAAAACTTCTGATTACCAATCCAATGAGCCCCCACCCCAAAGTTTACACGATCACTCTTTATATATACCTTATATTCCCCCAGGGTGTAACTTACAAGCCTTGCCGTGAGGGCTCTGGGAGGGTTGTCATCCTCAAAGACACAATTTACGTTGAACAAAATGACTATCTCAAAATTTTGATATGTGTTTGGGAAAATGGTTGGCGTGGAAGGGGCTCTAGTTGCCCTCCAATCACTTTCGACTACTAAAAAGGACACTAGTCCTTTCAATTTCCGATTGAATGAGGCTTTTTCCGAAGTTCCTAGTACAATAAAGGACCATCTTAAAATTTGTATCAGATGCAATTCGGGGAAAATACGGGGAGGGGGGTTATCCACTTTCCTATAACTTTGAATCTCAAAAAGGGCACTAAAACTTTTGGCTGTGAGAAGGAAAGAATAAGACGCAGTGTCCACATTCAATTCCAAAATAGTGAGTAGCCGAGAATAAACGAAAATTCCTTGAAGAAAGTGGGGCCGTATTTCTGAAAATTTCACGTGGTGGAATTTTAAATCTCATATCTAAACCTATGTAATGCGACCTGAACTTATTTAAACCGACTTACTGATCGATCCAATGATACCTAAACTGATTTCAATCGATCTTGTGATCCAACATGTGATTCTCCAACTCTGTCCATTTCGGAAATAATCAGCTCCTTCCGCAGCAGTACTATCACTTGCAACGCTCAGATATTTGTCAAATTTCAGGAGAGGCTAGGGGTTCATGCTTGGAATGGCCAAGTCCCTCCTCGGTTACAAAGTTTAAGAGTCCTGCAGAATTGATGATTCTGCAAAAATTCTGCAATTTTATATATTAATATGTATCCAAGTTTAAAATGCGATTTGTAGGATTACTTGTTTGCTCTTGGCGGATTTTAGTAAATGAAATTTTGAATACTAAAACCGGAAATAATATACTGTACACTAATTTAAATATTATGCTTTGAAGTAATTTTTTTTTATCATTATTGACATTGTTTGGGATAAGCCTATCTAGTATTGTTTAATATTTACGCTTTGGAGCTAGATATATCCTGACTTCTAAGATTCAAAACTGAGGACACAGAAACAATACAGGATCATATTGTCCCCTTAAATCCCTCTCTCCGTGAAAATATTAAGCATACTTTTAGAAGATGAGCTTTATCGATCAATTTTGTTTTTTAGGCAGTCAGAAGATACTGTATTACTAATCCTGAAGGAGATTTATTCAGATCTGGGTGTAAGTCCTGACTCTATCCCTGCTGCCGAGCCACAAGCTCAGTTCCAACCGAATTCTGCAATCAGTATCAGCCAAAGCCAAGCAGGAATCATAAATGCTGTTCCTCAGTATACTCCTTCAGCCCCAAGATCCCACATTGCTCTCCCGTCGGCTCAGGCTTTTGGGCCTCCTCGAAGCGTTCCTCTGTTGCCTGTAGCACCAGAAGTCTCTAGATCCCAAACTGCATTGAATCAGAATGTTGGGGCTGTACAAAATGTTCCTGTACTGCCTCCTGTACCACTAGCTCCAAGATCCCAAATTATAGTGAACCAAAATGCTGGATCTCTAGGAACTGGTGGATCCAGTGCGGGAAGTGCTGGAACCAAAGTGCTGGATTTTAAGCCTCCACCGACTAGGGTACCACAAAGTTCTAAAGCTAGTGCTTCAAATGTTAATCGACAGCGAAAATATGTTTGTGCTTTAAACCGTAAGCCTCCGTCTGCACAAGAAGGAGAAAGGAGCCAACCCCTTCCTCCCCCTCCTATGAGTGGATTTACGCCGTTAAAGTAGGTTATTTGGATAAGGATTTGTTTAGTGTGATTTTTTATCAGAATTTGATCTATCTTTGTGCAAGTTCATAATTGTGAGTTAGCCTAATGCGGATGTCGAAAATCAAAAGACTTTTATCGCAATCCTTATGGTAAATCTATTAGCAGTCATTTACTTTTTTTTCTTTCTTAAAGTGAGGATTAAGAGACGTATATGAACTGCTAATAAGGAAATTTGCCTGATAATAAATTTTTTCCCATTTTAGAAGGTGTGATTTAAGGTTAATTGCATTTAGTTAACTTCTACTTTAGGATTTAATAGTTTTATCACCATCATAGCTTAATTTCTTTTTCAAATTGCTGCTATTACTACAAACAGGGGCAGATACAGGGAGGGTCTTAGGCTAGCGTGCCTCCCTACCAGAAGATTAAAAGTTGACTTAATTACAAATAGATCGCTGTAGCAAAAAGCCACCTAGTACTCATATAGCTGCACACGCTCCTTTACCGACGTGATCCTGTCAAAGTCCTACTGTATATCCCCCTCCCCTCTAATTAAAATTCCGATTTCCTTAAAAACATTTTTTATAAGCTCATCCCTTCCCATTTAAGGACTAACCGCTTTTTCAAATTGGTTGAATATATTTCAAATTAATTAGCTATAGCATGATGTTATCAAGTTAGTGGGGTTACAGTTAAACATTGGTCACTGAACTTCTATTCAATAAACTTGCCTGTTGATATATATTTTCCTCTTTTAGCAATAAGCCATTTTAAATTTTTAAACGACATTTAAACGAACCAAAATTGTACATTCAATGTCTTTTGGTTTTGGGAAGGCCATTTTTTTATTTCTTTTTCCTGTTTTAAATGTAATTTGTTCAACCTTAGTCCTTCAATTTTTGTCTTTTTTTTGCGATGAAGTGTGATCTAAATAAGCCTACCTTATCAGTGAAAATTCGCCTAACTTTGTATTTACATATGGGGCTAATTTGGCTCTATATGTAATTTTCTGAAATTGACATATGCGCGGGGATTGGGGGACTTTAAACCTAATCCTCCTTCCTGAAGTTTTCACAATTATTCCTATAGTTCCTCTTATTTTTCGTTTTTTTTTGTACAATTTTTTTTGCCTCTTCCTCGCCCTTTATATGTAATTTTCTGAAATTGACATATGCGCGGGGGTTGGGGGACTTTAAACCTAATCCTCCTTCCTGAAGTTTTCACAATTATTCCTATAGTTCCTCTTATTTTTCGTTTTTTTTTGTACAATTTTTTTCTGCCTCTTCCTCGCGCTCCGAAAATCTAATGTGTATGGATTTCCCCAAGATACTTTTTTTAGCGCTTTTTTTTACCACAAACATGTCAAACGTTCCGGAAGAGTAGTTATAAAACACCAACATATTCTTTTAGGTCAGTGGCACTAAATAGAAAAAATTAGGGGAGGGGGAATGTATTTTTAAATCCAGGGGAGCCTTGAATAAGACCATAAATAGCTTTGATGGGGCAAGTCTCTCAGGAGGATGATTCTGTGCTGTTCCTACTGCCTCTTTAATCATTTCAGGACTCCATTTCAGTAAAAACTTTCATTTCAGTATGAAGCTTTCATTTTACTCACATCAGCGCATTTCAGGACTGACGTTAGTAAAAAATGTAGGAACTTAAGAATTTATTTGAAAAAGGTGATCATGTTACAACAAAACCGAAAAAAAACTTCCAGAATCAAACGTTATAACAAAAAAAAAAATGGAAACTTCAGGCAGCCTCAAAGTTAATCATGGTTGTGCTGTTAAAAAGCAAAATTACTATTTTGGTAAAAATTACACAAATAACACTATTTTGTGAATAGTAATTTCCGTTGGGATTGAATTGAACAGTAGCTTTAATTGGTAAAAACGTGAGAATTTCTAAAAAGAACCTAAAACCCCTCAAAAGTGACGTCCAATTGTATGACAAAGAAGCACACGATTGAATTTGTCATTGTCAAAACCCTTAACTTGGGGCTTACGGTCACCGATCTTGATAAACAACAAGGAAAATTCACGGTTAAAAATCTCTATCGTGGTAAAACTGATGAATATATATAACAATCTATGAAGAAGCGTGAAGTTAAATGCTGATTTATTCTGTATAATTTCTACCCTTTAGAAGGAGAAAGAAAACTTCTTTGACTGTATGATTTCACCGGAACTTATTCTTCATTGAAATATATCGGTGGAACTTAGACTGTAACTTGTTGATTTGATGTCTTCACATGACAAAAAAGCCCCATTTATTGCTTAGATCAATTGTACATTTCTATCCTATTAAATGAGCAGTAAATGAATATATGTGTAAATTTTTTCTTGGCGTATTACCATTTTCTGGTAAAAACGATCTAGATAGGTTGCGATTTTCTGTGCTGACTGGAATTAGTGACCCCTGAAGGTTGAAAGTCTTGAGCATAAGTAGAAGGAGTTTCAAACGCAATTTTCGTTTTCCGATCAGCCAATAGCTGATCGGAAAACTGTCGTGATGTCATAGATACTATATATCAGATAACAGTTTCCCCATAGAGTGCAGACTTTTATAATCAGATAAATGAATTGATTTTGGAAAAGGGCTTACTTTTTTTGCCTAAAAGCAAGCGATTGTTCCTTATTGTAAAGTTTGGGTGTAGACAGTACGATTCATTAAAATCTGACGGATATGTTCTGTTTGATAAGTGTATCATCTGTGTCTCACAGATAGGGTATCGAGTTGAACCTTTCACAATGTGTTTCTTTTATTAGGGAGAGGGGGTTTTGAGAACTTAAAAATTTGGGTAGGAGAGTAAACAAATTTTTCTCTGGTCTTCGCAAAACACTCTACGCTACGGATTTTCTTTTCTCTTGTATGCTAGCCTCCGAGACTCACTTTTTTGGGTAGTTTTTATGAGCTTCAAAACTGCAGATACGATATTTAGATGTGTTGAGAACAAAGCCAAATCCTGAAAACTGAAATAGTTTAATTTTCTGAAAAGTATTGTTTATTCTGTTTTAACATTGCTAACGCTAATTTTCAATGCAATAAATGAATCGACAGAATTTTTTCAGGTTTTGTCAATTTTATTTCAATGTTTAGTTTTGGTATTTAGGTTCAATATACAGCCATATTAAATGTTTACATCAAGTTGTACCACTGTCTTGTGTAGAAATAACTCAACAAAACAATTTAAAGTCAACAGACGAGCTAAATGGTCAGCAGGATAATATAAAGCAAGAAAATGGAAGGATCCCCGAAGGACCTTGTACTTCTAAAATGTCAAATCTAATATTTTCACACACCTGAAGTAGTTGCTAAGACATTTTGCTAAGTTGTTCTCAAAGGCTAGTCCAGGAGGATAGTGTAGAGCAGGACAACCAAAGAATAATTGAACATAGATGGTTTTGATAATGCTCCCTTTTAATGCAACTCAGCAAATGATTTTTGGTTATTTTTTCAGAAGTTTGAAAAATGTCAGATTCGACATTTGGGCTTAACAGCGATGCTATGTCGTATTATTGTCGTAAGCTAGTGTATTTTAAATCTTGGTATTGTTGCTTTGGACTGAAACTAATAAAATTGCCAATCTAAAGAATAATATAAGTAGCATGATTTATCTCTATCCCCGCCCCCTAGAAAGAATTAGAAAATGGAGGTTTAATCTCCATTGTACCTTCTGCTTAAGAAAAATTGTTTTAATCCCCTTACAACCCTAAGGATTGATGTGTGTGTACCTATGTGCTTCAACCATTCTAGAAGATTAACATTTCAGCGATGTAACCTGTTTTTCAGAAAAGAAAGGGCAAAAAAAATTGATGCAGTTTTTAGGTTAAGAATCGAAAAAATACTACTATTAGCAACAACAACTCACTGCGCCACCTAACCACTTTATGCCAATGCAGATGCGAAATCTCCTCCCTCCTATCTATTCAAAGCGTTATTCTTCATTCCTTCCCACGAAGTTCCAATTTCATTATTTCTTGTAAACTCTTATTTAAGGGTTATTCAGTGTTACTCTTCGTCTGAAACTTCTATGTATTTGGAAAGGGTGTTTATTTTATATTAAGTTGTGCTATTTTGATTTGTTTTCTTACTAGGAGTAAAGTGCTGCTTAATTCTGAAGATTTATATCTTTTTTTAAGTCATGTGCAGGCAAAGACAACGGATTTTGGAGTCTACACGCTGCGAGCATAATGGGCTATTTCAAAGTCAGTATTTTATGTGAAATAACTTTTTGCCGTACTGATAGTTTAGTTTTGACCAGAACCCATGGCCATAGTATGTTTATATGTAAAAGAGGATAAACGATAGCGTTTTTCACCATTTAACCGCAAAGAGGGTGAACCTCCCCCCGGGCTACGGGTACAGATTTACTTACATTTATATGAATCTGTCAAGGAAAAAGTAATTTAATGTTCTAATCATTATAATATAAGTAATTGAAATAAATTCTTTAGCTATACTATAAGGTGTGTCAGCGGAGCTTCTCCCGGATCGAATGGACGGATAATAGGGAAGTATGGGCTTAAACACTTTTTTCAAGATTTCAATAATAGTCTTATTAAAGACTCTTGAAAAGCTTTTCTTTACTTTTGCTTTGTGTTGGAATTAGAGTGTGAAATAAGAAATAAGATCTTTAAATAGGAAAAGACTGTGTTTTGTTGTGAAAAGGTAATCAACTGCATCCGAAGGCGTGGTGGCTCACTCCAGGCCTATCCTCACTGAACTGAAACCACCTCCATGCGCAAGTGTGTAGTAGGACATTTTTTGGGTGTGGGGGGGGATTCGAAAAAAACCTTAGAAGTGATAAATTTTACCCAGTCCGATTTCCGTTCTCATCTTTCTAACCACAATTCACTTTTGTGTCATAGCTTGTGTTAGACTTTTCTTTGAAATTATCCATTTCCAAAAGTTTGCATGAATCCTAAAAATATTCTTGACCATAATGAATAAGTAACTGGAAATTTTTAATGCCCATAAGAACACACGAGACTTATAATGGAGAGAAAAGGAAAAATGCAATATACATACAAGAACACAAATATAAGATAAACTAGCTCTCAGTCATTGCCGGGGAAAACATATGAGACTGATCTAGCCTTTCGAAAAATCTTTTACGGTGACTTTCAGCTGTAGCCAGAGTTTAAACCAAATTACAAGTGTCGATTAGCTGCCTATTTCCAAACCATAGGGGAATTTTGAAGAGAAATTTCGTATATCTACAATATATAGACCTTATAATTTTTGTCGGTACAAGTAAAGATGTTCTAGCTAGGGAAAAGAGCAATGACATGCGAAAAGAGAATGAGTTGTAGATGATTTGCAGCAAACAATAAGCCCAAATACTTTTTGTAACTTTTCATTGAAACACTTAAGCATGAGGGAGACTTTTGATTTAACGGTGGTATCGATTGGAAGGCCAAGATACTTAATGCTTTCAGACGGTGAAACATTTTGACTTCGTAGCCTTAAATTGACAAACAATAAAATATCACTTAGATGCGTTGAGTTGAAAGACAAAACTTTTTACCGTATTCGTGTGACTAAGCACGGAAATTTTTTTCGTAATTGATGACAACCTCTGGCTAAGGTTTAATATATCATCAGCATAAGTGAGGAGAGATTGGTCTATAGCTCTAAACATGTAACTCATCGTAACTTTCCTCATAGCTTTTATAATGCTATTGTTATAAAGGGATGGTTATGTTATATTTCCTTGGCGGATACCTTTCCACAGTCTAATCGAAGTTTTGATTGTAACGAAACCATTTCGAATAGGTATTTTTATAGATACCTTGAGCCGTGCATACATATTTTTGAATACCCTCACAATAGAACTATCAAGACCCTGAGTTTTCGCAGCATGTAGCATCTGAATGTGGATGCCACAGTCGAAGACACGTGAAATATCACTTGCTGCCAGAATCAGGATATCATCATTTCTCTCTGTTTCAATGGTAATTTTCGAAATTATAGAGTGGATTTCTTCGTGACTCTGACCAGCCCTAAAATCAAATGATTATCCAGGGTAAAGCATGCAGCGCTTAGGTCATAAACTACCAGCAGGTCTAGCAGCTTACACATCACTGAGGATACGGTTACGGGCCTAAATCAACTGTACTCTTTGCTTTATTCCTTTTTTGGCAACCGGAGTAAGCAAACCAATACAAAATGCCTCTGGTGCAGCACCGGTATTGAAAATAATCTGGTAAATCTCGTTTGCATGCTTTAGGCGTAACATGCATGACTGATCAAGACCTCTTGAAAGTTGCTTTTTGATACGAACAATGGCTCACTTAATTTTTCATACACTGATAACTACCCCATTCTCTCATTCAGTACCACATGAAGAACCATAAAGCAAAAGATTGGAATTGTTCTTCCTTTACTGTGTTTAGAGGAGAAAACTCACTAGTGAATTGTCTGATCTACTCTTTTTCACTTGGAAGGACACAGTGGGAAGAATCCGCTATGAGTTTTTGCTTTTTAAAAGGGGTATTTGGTAGACAACATAAGACGTTGACATGGTCAAATCTTGATTTACTGCAATCATTCCAGAATTTGTTGCCATATTTCTGAAGGTTGACAAGTGCATCACAAGTTGAGATTTTAGTGACCATTTTGGAGCTTCAGAGCCAACTCGAGCTTTTCGAGTTGGTGCTGCTATATGCTCAATTAAACGCAAGGCTTGTCCAGGAGCTGTCTCTTGCTGTCGGATAGCACATAGACTATTGCAATAGGTAGATAGATATCCTCATTTTATCCAGAAATAAGTGAAGTATTGATAGAAAGAGGTACACGTTAATTTTTCTATCGTACTTCCTTTGCCGCTTTTTCACTGGCTTAATATGTGGGAATTGAGTCGTCAATAATGAAATAGTTCGATACGGGAAATGGATCTGAGGCCATAACGTTGAAATTGACATGACTCAGATTGACAGCCTTAACGCCGCTCAATTATAGCAGAAAGTCAAGCGAACTAGTAGCTCCTGAATTGTAAATATGTATGTAAATGTAGTCATTGTGAATAATCCTTGGATTGGGTAGAGCAGATAGAAATATTTGGGATTGTGGATTATCTTGCTGTGTAAGGTCGAAGTTAACGCCTCCGCTCACTATCACGGGAATTGACTGGAGCGAACATTGCCTCAAGAAGCTACTTAAATCTGCTATAACTTGAATGAAATTTTCTTCAGACTTAAGGTCCTGGTATTTAGTTGGTAAGTAGTATTAGTAAATAATCAAATCTACGAGTTTAACTGCTACAAAAAATTGATTCAAAATTGATTAAAGATGCTGGGAGATGATGACCAAGAAGAATTGCAACTCTCCCCGTAGGCTTTCCTCTACTCGAACACCTCTTAGGAATAACAAACACACGGATGCCCTCAGAGACAGGGAATCGGTTGACAAAAAATGTTCCTGAATACACAAAACTTCATTACAGCAAACTTGAATTTCACTGAGCGGGAGCTTGTTTAGAATACCACCATTAACATTCCAAGAAATCACCTTTAGTTCAGAACAGTTAATGAACTTTTCATTAGCTCTCTTACTCCGGGAGGTTTTACTCTATAATAAGGGTTGTCTGACAGTTTATACAAGACACATTTGAGGGGAGCTGTACATGGCTTGTTCATAGAATTTACATGATTTTTGGCACGGCAAGAACAACGGACCGGGTTTATGCAGGTTTTAGGAACATGGTCATATTCTTGATATTGGAAACGCCTTACTGGAAGGGAACAAAACTCTTCAATTAGATACCGTTCGCATCTGAAAGTCAGAGGGCTGCTTATAACTTTTGCTGAAAGATAGCTTGGAAGAATGTGTCTCTTGAACTCGTTCCAGTTTTCGAACAATTCGTTATCACAGAGCAAACGTTATCAGGGGTCACCCGTTGGGAACATACCTTATTATACCATCATAACTAGGACACATGATTTTGGCGTTCCAATTAATAGCTTTATTCAGTGCTTCTCTAAGGGATTTGGCAGCCTGCTTGTCGTCAAGAACAACCCTCCATTGATATTGAAAACACCTTACTGGAAGGAAACAAAACTCTTCAATTAGATATCGCTCGTATCTGAAAGTCAGAGGGCTGCTCATAACTTTTATCAAAAGACAACTTGGAAGAATGTGTCTCTTGAACTCGTTCCAGCTTTCGAACAATTCGTTATCAGAGAGTAAACGTAATCAGGGATCATCCCCGTTGGGACCATACCTTGTTATACCATCATAACTAGGACTCAGGATTTTGTCGTTCCAGTTAATAGCTTTATTAAGTGCTTCTCTAAGGGATTTGGAAGCCTGCTTGTCGTCAAGAGGGACCCTCAATTTTTTGTTCAGATCTTTAAATCCACCATGCGTGAGCAGGAACCACCACAAACACGGTCTATATAGCCTTTACATAAATTGGTTTTGCGTAATCTTTTCGGATGTTACTTAAGAATCGCTGATTAGGTCGGCTTCTTTGCTCTGGTACTTTCTGGAGTCAGGTTAGGTCGATTATCTTGAGTCATGAATGACCCATTGATTGTTTTCTTTGTACAGTTGAAAAGCTCTTAGCATATCACTTGCTATATTGACTGGCTAAGGAAAATCAGAAGTATGGGTTGAGAAGATGCCTAAATGCCATATTGTCTCTTCCATCTTTAGTTATGCTTCTGCTTTGAAATACTGTACCGCTTTCAGGACTATGTCATTGTATTTGTTTGCTGTTGTTTTTTAATTTACCATATGATTCAAAATGGGGCTATATACAAGATCGTTGCTTATGCTACTCAATTCATCATCAGATGTAACACTGAGAGGAGAATCTGAATGGCAAGGGAAGTGTCAGTCCCCATTAACCTGATCCCCGGAGTTTAAGGGAGACTCTCCTGGCAGGTACAACGGTGCTCCCAATGGGTAACTGCCTCTCTTCTGTTTGCCTAATTAGAATTTTGAGTCGCATCAGAAAAAAGGACAAAAATGGGTAGCTAACTTGACAACACCAAGCATCAAAAAGCATCTTGCTACATCTGATTATAGTTTAGCAGCACTGGACCATAAAAATGCAGCATGCTACATGTTCTATATTGACAAACCATGCACATAACACAAAACAAAGGATCAAGATGTTTACTTCCTGAGTGCATTGGCAAATTTAAAGCTAGGCCTTTCACCTTAAGCATAAATTACTTTCAATAATGGGCTTTATTGCTGTGACATTTAAAAACAAATGTAATGAATGCAAATTGAGCGTGATACTTTCAAAGTTTTTTTTTCTTTTATAAGATCAGCCATTCTTCACATTTTCAGGTTCTTGCTCCGGTTTTTCATGGGCCTTGCTATGCTGCCTTTTAACTTTCTTTTTTTTTAATTTAGATGCTTCTGATTAAAATGGTTAGCTTAAAATTGCTTGGAATGGCCGAGATTAGCGTCAGGGTAGAAATGTCGCTTCATGTGGTCTAGTTACCCTCCAACTGTTGTGGGTTGTAAAAAGAGGTACTAAAAGCAACATTTTTTTTCCAAATGAGATCCCTCCAGATTCTCAGCAGTTGTTAGGTTGATACCATCATTATTAAAAATCAAGCATCCATCGTTAACTGTCTTGGAATAGTCTTGGAAAACTCACAAAGAGTTTTGTGTTTTTCGCATATAGGTTAAGAATTTGAATCCTGAGCTGTAGGGTTCTTGAATATGCTGAATTTGTTGGTGTAATTTTCACTAAGATTGATCAAAATTTTGGGGTCTATTCTCCAATCTTCTTGAATGATGCAACTGTGCCTCTGCTAGTACCTCTTGGTATGTAAATTTGAGCTGATTAAGATTTACATATTTGAATTCACCGTGGAGGCAATGGGCCTTTGAGGCCTAGACCCCAAATAAATACAAATATTGGAATCACCATGAAAAGCTAATAGTTTTAGAAACTAGCATATTTGCGCGTGCCACTCTTTACTTATGATTCGTTTCCAAAAAAACTGTTAGACACTTGAATCAGAGCAGAGGAGGTATCAAGTATTTTTATTCAGAGGTTTGGGGAGGGGTAAAAAAACTGTTTGAAACGCCTCAAAAATTTGTCTGTTTGCATTTTTGTTACGTTTTTACGAGACAGAAAAAAAAATTGGGCAGGGTGGGGATCAAATGCCATAGCTCCTTCCACTGGATACGGCCTTGAACAGAGCTGATACATTTTCGTCTTGTCTGCACATTTGTTCTACTGACACAATATGAAATGACGCAATCTGGAAGATCTTATGAACATTTGTTCAATTTTAATGTTGTTTTGTGTCAAATCAATCGTTTTCATCTAAGGATATATTTAATAAGATCGATTCAGGCATCTACGAGAAAATAGATGGGGTTTCGGTCTTCTGTCTTTTTGAAACTTCCAAGATTATTTACGAGATTATATCTCGTTATCTTTCTTACCTCGTTTTTCTTTGGTACTTTGGACGACTTGCATGGTTTTTAATGCTGCACTGTACCGATCTCTGCTGGAAGTTGGTTAATGCAGGTAAGATACCAAATTTGGACCCTAAAATTTATAAAACAACACTGGCAGGCCAGCCTCAGCAAAATATGTCAGCATACTACAAGCTGAATAGTATGAGAAATAAGCTCGTCCATCGTGACAAGCACCGGTTTGTCTTAGACAAGGCCAAGGAGCTAGAAGATGCCGCCAGCAAAGGCAATATTGGCGTACTGTATAGACATCTACGTCAACTAAACTCTCAAGAAGTCACCTCAGTAGGCCCCATAGTTCGTTCCAATGCCAGATGAGTCAGTCCAGCTCGATAGATAGTAAAATCCCTTTTCCACCCTTCTTAACTCCAATGTTATCCCGTATCCTGACCCGGATTTCATAATAGCTGTGTCGCTCGCATCTGCGATTCCACTTCACAATAATGATGAAGAGCCATTGTAACTCGATGAAATCAATAGATCTATGAAGAGACTGAAAAATAACAGCATGCCTGGTTGCTGTCGAATTGCTGTAGAGCTTCCGAAGTCTGGAGTTCTGCCTTGTGGCTCTAAACGATGTTCTACGTTGCTTGGCTACCGGGATCATCCTGAAGGATTGGCAGGCTGTAAAAATTCTTCCATTAATTGTGAGATATAACGTTCCTGCTAAATTTTCTGAAATCATTCTTTGACAAGTGGTCTAGTGTACTCCAAAGGTACCTAAGAATCACACAAGCAGGGTTCATGCCCGGTCCTTCCACAACCGAATAGATATTCACTCTGCGGCAAGTGATAAAAAAGACGCAGGAGTTTCTAAAAAAAGCGTACTTAGGTTTTATCGACTTCAAAATCACTTTTGACTCTGTAGATAGGAAGTTGCTGTTGTTCATGCTAAGAACAATAGGTCTGCCCCAGAAGCACTTCTCTTTCTTTGGGAGACTGTATGAAAAAACGTCAAGCTGTGTACAAGTCAACGGAAAACGTAGACACAAAATCTCTATGACAAGCCCACAAAGGACCGAATTCGGACTTCAGAGTCAACAAATCATATGGTTGCACCAAAACTGGCAAAAATGCAAAACAAAATAACGAAAAACTAAAGAGGCATTTATTAGTCAATGATTAAACCGTAAAAAGTCAATTGAAAATTTTAAAAGATAAGAACTGGTCAAACCAAACTTAAACAAATCTAGGTCGGAAAAAGAATTTAAAGGGGCATTTAATAAGGGAAAGGGGACAGAATTAATGAATAAATGCAAAAAAGAATAAGACAAAATATATATATATATATATATATATATATATATATATATATATATATATATATATATATATATATATATATATAAACTAAAAGGGAATATAAATTACAAGAGTTGGGCAGGAATGTGCCATGGCTCCTCAGCTATTTAATTGCGGCATTGACTCTGCAATGACGAAGACCACCACCTGATTGAACTTCGGGCTGAAGTTTGGTGATAGATTTTTAAGCGATGTTGGCTTCATTGACGATTTGGCACTAATGACAAAAACCCTCGAAGAACTTGGTGCAGTGCTGACAGTTATGAGAGAAAAAGCTAGCAAGGTTGTGCTCAACATTAGCCAAAACGAAGCAAAAATCATGTCCCTGATTCACAATTATCTCAACAACCCTCTCTTGCAGTCGAAGGTAGCAGTGGTAATAGATCCATTCTATCAAGTAATGGATCAGTGAAGAGTGAAGTCAACACAACAGTCGCTAGGGCAACTTCTGTCCTAGGAAGAATCAATAACATTTGGTGTAACCCTCTTGTCAGCTGTTTTACAATGTTGCAGATGTTGGCTCAGTCCTACTATATGGAACAGAAACTTGACCAGCAGCTACTATGGTTTTGAGGAAACTGGATGCAATCCAAACCAAAGGACTCCGGAAGATAAAGAGAATTTGCTGGTTCGACTTCATAAGGTTTCTTGTCCCGTACAATGCAAATTCCATTTTCCCTGCAAGTTATGCAAAGTACACTTAGATGGTACGTTCATCTCCTCCGAATATCAAAAGAAACCCCTTGTCACATCGTATATGATTTCAACCCTGTGGCCTTTTTTTAAGGAAACGACTGTGGGATTGGCCAAGAACAAGATAGTCTGATAGTCTACAGTATTTTCTAAGTAAGATAAGAATGAGAACTGAAGACGAACCCACGGCGGTTTAAGACTAGGTTTACTGGTGAAGAATGATGTCTTATGCTCGTGCTAAGTCAACAGGAGAGTTAAGTCAAAGTAAGTCAAGCATATTTTTGTGATGCTGAATCTAACTATGAATTCAGTTTTTTTTGTATCAGCTATACTTCCTGAGATGTAACACCATCAGGACCCAAATGGACTGCTCACAATTAACGTTACTTGTAAATCATTTTGTATATCAATGATGTAAAGCTGTATGATACTGAGGTATTTTTATCTATTAATAAGTAGGTTTTTCTAATAAATTTTTTGGAGGCTGAATCCAAATGGGAAATGAGTTTATTCTGTATCAGTTTTACTTTTTCAAATATAGCAGTAAAATACAGAATTATAGCTTAATATTGTTTAAAAACTAATTATATCGTTACTTTTACATATTTCAAAAATTTTAGCTCCTACCCAAAAACTAATGCCAAATCTTTATTAAGCTCCTTAAATATATAGAAATTAGCAATAAAAACCGAAATAACAAACCACTGTTGCCCAATACTATTGGTAAAAAGGACCTCTTAACCGTGATGGACTGTTAATACAAAAGTATAAAGATGAGTTGTAGGTGCCGAATTAAAATTTGATCTATAAAGCTTCGTCAAGGTTTTTTCTCTGCAGTTTGTACATTTAAGCCACAAATGAACGTTCACATACTCTCATTGACAAAAAGTTCATCAAGCCTTGAATCTAATTGAAATCTTTCAGACTGGACCCAAGACCAATCTAGTGTCTGAACACTACTTTATATACCCTCCTAATCTGAGTGAAAGTCAGACACGTGACTAGTTCAAACTCACACAGTTATAAATTTGCAAGAGAGGAGAGAAGCTCAGGATCAAATATTTACCTGGTATTTCTGTGAATGAACGGTGTATAGTTTAAATCCCGAATATGATTAAGGTATGCGATAAACAAATACATGCACGGAGAATTCCCTGTATCCACGCTGGGAAAGATTTCGGCAGCGTTATGGACGATTTAATCTGAGGCAGCGCACAGAGCATATTTCGGCGTCTGTCTTTTCTCACACTTTTTCAGCTTATTTTTTTGCATTGGTGGTTAACTGTAGTCACAAGAGCAGAACGGTCATACTGATGAATATCTGGACATGCCTTAGTTTTGCTAACAACGTTTTTTCGTTCATCTAGTAATTCTTTCTTTGGATTTTAGTGATTTCGTTTTAACATGGAAGCAACATTGCAATCAGTTTAATGTAATACGTTCAGTATCGGCAACGCAGCATCATAAAATATTCTGTTTAGGTTAGATTTTATGTAAGTTGAACTTCGACAGGGTTTTTACTAAAACCTTTTTACTAAAAGGCTAAGTGTGTGCATGAGTGTCCATTAGCTTAATTTCAGGGGGGCTTTCCTGGTATAATCGAAACTTCCAGTGCTGCATAATAAAAATTTCAAAACGAAAAAATACACATGTAAGGCAGTGCCACACAGCCAGGGGGGCTGCACTCCCCCTTATTGGCATCCATTAGCTTATAAGACAGTTATTTAAATATTTCTAGCCCACATTCGTATTATCAAAAGATACAGATATGCCTGTGTGGACTTTCTTTTCTATTTTCAAGTTTTTGTTTGTAGCTTTTAATCATAGCATAGGCCTAGGACAAAAGTTAAGCTAGGCTACCATTTTTTCTTGTTCATATGCCCAAGCCACATAAATAATAATATCAGTGTACAGTTGATGCTGTTACAAAGAATTGAAAACAATTATGAAAACTCCTAAAATAGGCTAGGCTATAGGCTACTTATGAGCATTACAAAGATAGAAAATTCTTAGATTTACTCCAAGCTTTGATGTAAGGTAATTTTCACTTTACTTGGTAAAATTCTAGTTAATTGACTTCTTGCTCTCTCAGAAAGGGTTTAGGTTAGGAAAATGAAACTTTCAGGGATGAATCTACAGACTAAAGTATGTCTCAGGAAGGTATTTTGAAGCAACTACCTCCACTCCTTCTCCCTCTAGATGGCCCTGTCCTTTGATGACCTTTAAAAATATGTGTGTTATAAAAGTAAAACCTTGCAAAATATATGTTCTGTCTAATTGAAGTACAACAAAATTGTTTTCATCTTCATAACTTTGCTCAATTCCATTTTACAAGGTTTTAAAGATATGCAAAATCATTTCCTAAATTTTGAAAAAAAAAACAAAACAAGTATGGCTCAAAATTCTACTAATATAACAGGAATTGCATTTTCAGAACTAAAGGCAGAGAAAAAGCAACTAGTAACTGAAAATTAAGGTAAAATGTTGTTTTGTCAAAATTTCAATAGGTATAGACCTGTCATGTAGGCAAATTTCAGGGCCATAAGAAGGGAAAAGGAGTGCAGGTGGGTACTTACTTGCTTTAGCCTGTAGACCCCATTTCTGAAAGTTTTATTTTCCTAACCTAAACCCTTTCTGAGATAGCAAGAAGTCAATTAACTAGAATTTTACCCTTTATTTTACCCCCAATCTTTCTGCTTATATGCAAAGCCCAAGTTATATATTTCTTAGGCATTTTCCATTTCTTGATTTTGTCAATATTAATCCAATTTATAGATAATTACATTAAAAGAAAAGAGTGATGTCTAACAAAATATATAGGAAATATACTGTATAATCTGGGCTATATATTTGGACATTAGGGGTTGAGGGCAAATTGAAGTGCTTTTAGGAATGATATAAGTAGTTATTTTAGGATAAAGTTGTTTTCAGTATTTAAGAATGTTTACTTATCAACAGCCCTAATCCCACACTGATAGCCTACTATCACATCTGTTGATTAAAGAGTCAAAATCTATTTTTGGGTTTTGGTAACTAATCAGTGGTTGGTTACTCATGAAGTAAACATGGTAAACAAATAAAATGTTAAATTTATGACAAGTCATATAACTGACTTACCAATAAAGTGAACATACCACTCAATGCTTTTTTTTATGGTCTTTATGAATATAATAATTGCTTCTACTACAAATTCAAATTTGAACACTTTTCAACCTAACCCAAACTAAACTAACCTTATTATAAATAATTCTAGCACTAAGAAATTTATTTTGTTGAAAACAGTACTGGGAAAACATAGTATTAATTTTTTGAAAACAAGTGGATAACTCATACTTTAATTGAAAATATGTCATTTTTAAGAGCTCAAAAAGTGCTTAAATTAGAATTTGCAGTAGCAGCAATTATTATATTCATAAAGACCATAAAAAAAGGCATTAAGTGGTATGTTCATGTTATTGGTAAGTCAGTTATATGAACTGTCATAATTTTACCAGTAAAATTAGTAGCCTGGCCTATCATTAGGTTCCTCATTTTATGCTTTTCCAATATCATAGCTGCTTTTCTGACAATAGACCTCACCCAGAGCCATTCCTTGGGGGAGGACAATCAGAGTATTTGCCCAAGGATCCATGGCTTCGGGTAGGCACCATGGCTGTAGAATTCCCATTTAATTCCATTTTTCATTCTGATTTGGCTGATTCTATGGGGATGTTGTTATTACTTTTTTCCTTGGAGTAAGCTAAATACTTGGCTTGTTATAAATTAACAGTAAACAAAACAATAATTCAACAATACACAAAAGACAATCTGCAAGAACTGAACCCCTGGGTATTGATTGGTATCATAATTAACTTATAAATTCCTTTTGCTGAACACATTAAAAAATAAGCAAATACAACAGAATGTGCAAGGAGACAAATTCATTAAACTGTTTTTAGGGACACCGAGTAAAACAAATCATTCAAATGCCATAATGATCCCAGATAGAGCCTTAATAAAAAATTATATCTTTTTCTGAAGTTTGTGATATGTTAGAAGACAATGATATGTTATAAAAAATGCAGATAAAGGTAAATCTCATTTTTCTGCCCAAGGCAACAGCAACAAAATTTTGAATATAAGAGATATGCAAGGCTGTCCTGAAGAATTTCTTTTTGGGATGGGTGGTGGGGTTAAAGCATAATGGGGTAAGGCCTGGTGGATATGGTCCTCCCCTGGAAAATTTTCAAAATTCAAGTGTTAAATGATTTATTTTTAGGCTGTTTAGAACTTTTAAACTTTTAAGAGTTTATAGACCAAAAAACTATGATTTGACTTGAGAATTTTGATTAAAAGATAACAGGATTTTTGAGACATCAGAATGTTTTTCTTGCATTAACATATCATGTCTGAACCTTTGAGCATAATAATTTAAAAGTTAAAAGCTTATTACCTTTTAATTTCAAGTACAGAAACATTTTTGCTTGTAAATTGGTTGACTATGAAAATAAATAAATGAACAACACAAATAAACTCAAGTAGTTTAATACAACAAATAATTAAATTTTTTTGAAAATAGTACAACAATATTACATAATCTGAATGACAATATTGGTTCTTCTGTTCTTTTTTTCTAGCAAATTAATTAATCACTTTCGTCTGTTGAGATTTTATGGCTTCTATGAGCAGACATGAAAGCCAGTCCACTTAGTCTGCCTTTTCCACATGCATTTCTCAGGTATGTCTTCAATTGTCTAAGAGTAAAGAATGTCCCCTCATGGGTTGCAGTAGTCACTGGCAAAAAAACAAATATTTTCAGTAGCTTGAATATGATAGGGAAAAGTTCCTTATTGCATTCACTTAAGGCCTCTATGGCACAAGAAGCCTTGTCCTGTTCCATTTTTTTCCCAAAACAAATTTCCACAACAAGTACTCCCCAGTTACTAGCTCTATATCAATATCAATCTTATTTTCATACAGTTTCAAAAGATTCAACATCTATTATTTTAGTTGTTGAGGTTGGTATAAAGCATTGAAGTGTTCCTAGAAAGTCTTTGTGGTTGCTTAATCTACATTTTTGCTGATCTATAAGATAATCTAGGATTGGGATTGCCACCTAAATTTTAAAATAACTTTCAGGGTTTTTAGTTGAGTAGTTACTTCTATGGTATTGGTGAGGAGTGAGTCTTGGTAAATAGATTTCTTGACCAACATCACTCATTAAGGTTTGTGCTATTTTGAAAATCTTGGAAAAATCAATATCAGGTGTTTTTGGATGTGTTCAAAGTGTCCAACAATATCTTCAATGTGGTCAACTTCAGACTTTAGGTCACGATAAGGGGACTGAAGCACTTTGCAGACAGATATTGTGGCTGAGAATATGTTAGCCAATAAAGAGAGGTACACTACAAATTCACTAGCAAGCATGGACTTCAAGAACAATGATACTTTATTAAATGTCTTAATATCCAAACCTTCTCTAAGATTTTCTAGAGTTTCAATAATAGCCTAAAAGATCTCTTTAAACATTAGCAAACTGCTGTGACTCTCCATACATCTGGTTTTGCACATGGCTGTTAAAGTTGCCCATTTAGTGTTAGGAAAGTTCAATTTTATGGAGGATTGCAATACAGCTGTCCTCTTTGGAGATGCCTTTAAAAAGTTTGTGACAGCTTTTACAGTTTCTAGCAAATGGGACACTGAAGGACTAGCATAATGCTAAATTCAGAAAATGGGAAGTACAATGAACAAATAGTGCCTGAGGAAAAGATTTTTCACTATTGCCTGGACTCCTTTCAATGAGCCCTTCATTGGAGAGGCTCCATCATACCCTTGACCTATCATGTTCATTCTCTCTACTCCTAACTATTTTAGAGTCGAAAGAATTGTGTTTGCCAGTGCCTCTCCTGTTGTATCATCAGCTTCAACAAAACATAAAAAATCTTCCTTGCAAATAAAAAAAAAAGCTCTTTCTGATTTAGTATACCTTACACAAATTGAGACTTAATCATGACTAGTGATATCTGCAGTTTTGTCCACAAGAACTAAAAATGCCTTAGCATTATTAACATTTACCACTATTTGTTTCTGGATTGATTCTCTGTATATATCAATCCATTGATTTTGAACTTTAGGCCTCATGTACATTCAAGTTATCATTTTCTGTGGCTTATTAAATTTTGATCTCTACGCTTGAGCCTCATCCTTAAAAGCACATGAAAATTACTGTCATTTAAAGAAGGCTCTTCATCATTTATTGATATTGGTCCATGGTCATTTGTGCCTCTCAATGCTAACTCTTGCCAGCCATAGAGTTCAATTGTGTCTACAATTGATGGAAGCTTTTTTAACAATTCCAGAGTGTCCTTTCATTTTGTGAATGGCTGTTTCACAAGGGATTTAAATGTTTGATTGTATCCTTTGCCTGCACATTCTTTACAAAGTAAAACGCAACATTTATAAAAAGCGCCATCACTTTGAGTATATACCAGCCTAGAGAAACAAGTCAACCATTGTCTCTGAAAATGAAGATTCCCTTTTCCTCTTGCAGGAAGTTGGAATGTATTTTCTGGAACCCAAGGAGATGTCGAAAATATTATATTTGAGGTGTTCATCTGAATTAGAGTTTATATATCTACAAATATCCTAGGGATGTAGATGAGATTTTTTATTTTCTGTGTTTCTGTCCCCTTTTTTTAGTTTAGGGGTTGAGTTGTATATTGACAGAGAATCATGAAAGCTATTATCATGAAGACTTGAGTGTATTCCTTTTTTGAGTTTTCGGAAAAAGTTACATAGTGAAGGTTGTCCTTGGGTAGGTTGCTTTGCCATCTTCTTCTCATTTCGTCCCTAAAAAAATGAATAATACAAGAGACCAGAATTATTCCAAAGCCTACTGCATGTATTTAAATTGATGTGGTTTGCAGCTACTTAGCACTGACAAAGGGAGCAGTTTTCCAATCATGTATTTTGAAAATCGTAATGATTAAAGAAGGGCTCTACAATGAAAGATTTGCACACCACACTGTCAACCACAAAATTAACTGAATGAATGTATCTTTGATAGCTTGATCTAAAACATCCTCACTGTTTATTATTTCTTAATTGCAAGCCGTTAACTTCAGAATCGAATTGCCTGTCTCCAGTTCGCTCGTCTTGATGGACTAGGCACTCAATCATGACAAGGGTGGCTTTGTTAAAAATTCATTGCGCTTACGAGCCTTTATTTCAGCATCTTAACCACCTGTTGGTATTGGATTTTTTAAAAATCAACCTCTAACTAGACCCAACAAAATAACAAAAAGAACAAATTAAATCAAACCAATGGGTCTTGAGTTAGTAATTTACAAAGCATATAGAATCATGATTGCATCTTACCTTGTGTAGGTTGTCTTCAGATTCAGAGAACTTGTATGTAGCTAACTAGCACTTTGTATAGAAGATTTACACTAATAAACAAATGCAAGCAAAACTAACAAACTGAAATAGACAGTGAAAAAAAGACAGAAGTTCTAAACTAAAAAAAAAAAAACATGCAAACAGAACTAACAAACTGAACACTGAAACAAAGCCACCAAATCAACTAACGCCCAACCAGCTCAACTGATATCAATAAATCATAGGCAAAGTTACCATGGCTTTGCTTTGATGGGCAGAGACAGGAGGAAAGTAACACTAACGCTGTGGTAGTGCTGGTGGGTGGGATGGTGGTCAGGGAGAGAGATAGAAACATTAGCACTACATCTCTTTCTGCATTGAGGAAGTGAACTGCTGACTGCATTGGTTGTAAGCATAGCAGCACTATGGCTGCTGTTTCACACATACATGCTTTTCTTGCTGTAACAGCAAGACCAGTTACCAACTCAATGCATGAACACCAGTAATTAAATTATGCAATACATTACTTACTAATAGCAAAATATCAATAAATTTTCACTCTCTATAATTCCAGAAAACATGTGTTCAAAAATACTTATTTCTGGAATTTTTTTGGGGGGTGGGGGGTGGGGTGGGGTTCAACCTCTCTGACCCTCCTCTGGGTACAGCAATTTAGACAGGCAAAGGAAAACATAACTGCCGAAAATGCAAGCAACAATCAGAGAGAAGAAGTATCATAAGAGAGCAGGAGGTAATCAATGAAAGTAGGGAGAGAGCTTTATTATTAGTAGCATTTGTAGTTGGTTTGTATGGGTAAAATTGATTTTTGAAGCTTTGACTACTATTTGATGATAACTTTTTGAAGCTTCCATCTTTTCTGGTTTTCAAAAACTATGTTCTCGGCCTCTGGGCCTACTCTTAACTTGGATTAGTCACAAGAGTGGAACAAAGTTCAATTTAAGAAATTGCACACACCATACACTGTAGTTGAGCATTTTTTTTTTTTTATCTACAAGTGCGACTTTTATGTGGCTTAGGTATTACCTATATGCCTAACCAGAGCTGTTCCAAAGGTTAGTGGTGCCAAGGGCAAAATTAATTATACTCCCCCCTCTCACAACTCAAATATAAGCCAAAAAAGCCAGATCAAAGTGAAAAATTGGATCAAATTTGGCAATTCCCCAGCTGCAGCACCCTCTCCCCTGGAAACAGCTCTTTGCCTAACTTTCCATTAGGAAATATCAAAATTTCAATATATTTTGTGCAAAATTCATTTTTAGACTAAGCATTAAGATAACAAAAGAGCAATATCATCTGATTCCCTATTCAACACTCTTCCTAGTAGAAATCAGGGCAGATCAGAAATGTACTAGATCAGGGTAGAAATCAGAAATGTAGGGCAGAAATCAGACAGGAAAAGAAGATATTTACCACTTGTTTCCTTATAGTCTACAATACTTTTCTAATGTAATAATTACTGCCATTACAATTGCATCCCACTCCCTCCCTCCTAATGGAGAAGGGGATGGCCCTAGCCCATATAGGGTTAGATGCCCAGTAGTTGGAGAGCTAATCCCCATTTCAACAGTAGAAGACTCAATAAAAACTTCTTTGGAGGGTTTCAAGAGGGACACTTTGAATATATTGTGATGAAGGAGGAGCATGTGATGTTCCAGTGAATTGTTAGTAGTAGTATACCACCTAAAAATTTTGTTATTTTTGTTACTATTCAATTTGTCTGAATTTTTGAATAAGCATATTATTAGCTTAAAATATTTGGGCCATATTCATTGCTAATTATTTGAAAATCAATTACATCTAATAATGAATCCTAAACACTAATGCACATTTTTAACTTGAGACAAAGCTTGGAAAAAAGCACTGCCAGTAGAAACTCTAAAATTCAATTCTGTATTATTTACCTTTACCTTGCTGAACCTTGGAAAATAATGTTGTGCTATGAAGGAGAAGAATTGTAGTTACAAAGGCTAAACTTTAAGAGTAATATTTTCTTAAGCTTAAATGTTGAAAAAAGAAGTTTACCAAGATTTTAGTCTGCCAATTTCACCTAGCCTAGTCTTATCTAAAACTATGTATATTAGTACATACCTATGTTTCAAGATTAGTTTCCTAGGTTGTTTATTTTGAAAAGTTGTCAATATCTTCTTTGGGCAAGTCATTGCACAAGTAGCCTTGTGTTTTCTCTTTGCACTCCAGCTAACTGAGTGAATACTCAAGTATGTGGGTTTTACCTGTTAGCAAACACTCTTTGTACAGGAGCACTAAGATGGTCACTTTGCATAATATACATGCTTAAGGAATGGGGCTTGATATGCATTACCTTAAATTACCTTACATTGTGTCTTCTAGCAACTAAGGTTGAACTTGATGTTGACTTGATATTCATGGGGGACACCACTCTTAATGTGAACTGGTGTGGAGTAGATGAGGTCACCTCTTTCATCATATATATTGCAATAATCTGGATTCTATCAGATAGGAAGCTGTGGATCCACTGGGTAACATCATTGTCTATCTGATATGCTGACAGCTCAATCATATGGTAGTGGTCAGACCTTTTATCAAAGGCCTTAGCTTGATGAAGTAAAAACACGTTGACTGGAAAACCCTGCTCCAGTAGCTAGTATTAGATCTATTTTGATAGACATGCCTTTCCTGAAGCCATGCTCACCACCAAAAAGAAGGCCATTCTTGGTCATACATGCTATGATTTCATCATTGACTATCCCTTCAATAAGTTTGGCCACAACTGAGGTCAGACTAATGAATTGATAGTTCTCAGGCTGGGTTCTAGATTCCTTCTCAAATATTGGAGTAATTATGACTGTGCACCAATCTGCAGGGAGGCTACTAGTCTGAAGAGACAGCTTGAATAGCAAACTGACTGGCTCGGCTAAATTAGTGGCTTGGATGTATACCATCTGGGCCTTTAACTTTGTTGGGGTCTAGTTTACTCATTGTGATGTAAATTTTTGAAATTTGGTGCTTGACCACCCTTGGGGCAGGTTATGGTGGCTTGTCACTGAGAAGTTAGATGCAAATGTGTTGTTCAGTAAATTTGCAATGTCCTCCAGATCTTCCAGCTTTTTTCCTTCAGGGTCGAAAAGGAATGGAATAGTCTATCTACATTTATCTTTAGCAGATATGTATCTCCAGAACCTCTTTGGGTTGTCTTTGATGTTCAATGCCAAGTTGTCTTCATTGTCAGCTATGAAGTGTCTATTCAACTGTATCAGGTTATTCCTTGCTCTTGCAAAATTATTGTAGTGGTGTGTGCATTTGTATTTCTTATACTTTGAAAAAGCCTTTCTCTTATGGTTCATAGCCCTTTTAATAGGCCAGTTCAGGCGTGGTAGTTTTTTTTTGTGCCTTCACAAATGAACTTGAGGTGCAATTCCTCTCAATTTGGAGCAGTTTTCTTAAAATTTTGCCTGGCTAGCTCAATATGTCCATTGACAATCACTTGGTCGCATTCTACTGCCTTTATTATCTCCCCAGTTTTGCTGTAGTTGGTGTAAGTTCATTTAGTACAATTGTTTGTTTGTTGACTAAGCAGCAAGTCATGGAAGATGCAGACAGGGTCGCTGGCACCAATGGGAGGGAGGTACTAAGTGTTCACTAACAATCTTGGGTTGTTAGTGATTGTCGAATCTAGTAGGGATGGCATCTGGTTATTCTTATACTGGGTCGGTTGGTCTATACTGGGTCGGTTGGTCTATTGCCTGATATAGGCTGTTGCTACCCAAGTATTCAATAAATGGGTTACTGACAATAGAGCTTTGTTAATAACCCAAATCCTCAACATATTTGAGATCCAGTAGATTCAGCTCTCCAAGAAGAATGAAGTTCTGATTATCATCATTGGATGCTTGTTCAGCCAACTGAATTAGAGCTTGGTAAGACGCAAGAATACCTGGGCGACTGAGACTTTTGTATAAGCAACCTATCAGTAATGGTTTCCCCTTATTAATAATACTGACAAGAACACTCTTAACCCATGGGTAATAATCATGATGGAAAGATAAATCTCTAACCTGTATTCCCTCCTTTATGTAAATGGTGGTGCATCTCCTGGGGATAATTGGCAGATTTGAGAACAGGCGATATCTAGGTATCCTGATATGGTTTTCTGCCAGTGGGTTGCTGGAGTTCTTAGGGGTCAATTCACAGATACACGGTATATCGTAAATCTTCAGTGCGATATACCACTTTCAATTCAGGAAGCTTGTTTGTCACTGTATAAATGTTTGTGTAAAACAGTTTCAACATTTTCTTTCCACTGACTGGGTTGTTATTACATATTTCGGTAAACTTTTGTAATTAATGTTTGTTAAGCTAGAATTTGAGCATGAATGGAAAGCATCACTATTATCATCATCAACACTAATACTTCTAGAAAACGAACTAATTACAGTTGGACTTTTTTCAGTGGGCAGTGGGGTCAGTGCTCGATTACTGCCCTGTTTTTTGACGTCTGATTCTGTTTTAACTTTCCCCTTTCTGTTTTTCTGCAATCAAAGTGAAACTGCACGTCCCCCTTCAGCCCTCTTGATTTAGTCGCAATATCCTTTTTAACCTTGTAACTTTCTGTGAGGAAAGGAACAGGCCTAAGGGGTTCATTTGGTTTCGGAAAATTGTTTCCAAGTCGCTGTGGCTTCAGAACATTGACAGATGGCAGGTTGTATGATTATGCAAGATGGTCCTGAACAATCATTTGAATATCAGCAGCTTCTTCACATAATTCTGGTATTTCTTATGCCATAGTGTTAAGCTGGCGTTCCTGTCTTTCTCTGTCTTCACTAATAATTTCTTGCTACTGTTACTATGCCACTGGCTCAGCTTAAATATAAGTATGTCTTATATTTTAGTTTCCACTTCGGCTAGGGAACATTTGCTTGCGACATCACTTTCTAAGTTCAAAATTCTATTGTTCATGTTCATTAGTTCTTGCTTGAGATCTTCTTGGAATTGATTAGAGAGAGAGACTTTTATTTTAAAAACGACTTTCATAGTAAGTGGCGCCAAATTAGCGCTTTACGTCAGATGTTACAGTCTGAATAAAACTTATCAAATAAAAAATGGAAAAACACAGACGCTGACACACAGTGTCAGACAGACCCTTTTCAGATTAAGCAAGAGCTAAGAGCTCATATGGCACTTTTAGCGAGGTCAGAAGAGCCAAGGGCTCATATGGTATGAGCTCTGGCAAAATTCTAAGAATCAACAGATTGATTTAAAAGAAGAATCAGATTCTCAATGCCGGTTGGGATTTAAAATAAGAGCTCTGAGACACGAGATCCTTCTAAATATCATAATTCATTAAGATCCGATCTCCCACTCGTAAGTTAAAATATCTCATTTTTTCTAATTTTTCCTCTCCCTTCAGCCCCCCCCCAGATGGTCGAATCGAGAAAAACGACTTTATGAAGTCAATTTGTGCAGGTCCCTGACACGCCTACCAATTTTCGTCGTCCTGGCACGTCCAGAAGCACCAAACTCGCGAAAGCAATGGACCCCCTAACTCCCCCAAAAAGAGCAGATCCAGTCTGGTTACGTCAAATCACGTATCTAAGACATTTGCTTATTCTATCCACCAAGTTTCATCCCGATCTCTCCACTCTAAGCGTTTTCCAAGATTTCCGGTTTCCCCCTCAAACTCCCCCCAATGTCACCAGCTCTGGTCGGGATTTAAAATAAGAGCTCGGAGACACGAGTTCCTTCTAAATATCAAATTTCATTAAGACCTGGTCACCTATTCTTAAGTTTAAAATTCTTCAATTTTTCTAGTTTTTCCGAATTAACACCCCCCACTCCCCCAAAGAGATTGGATTCAGTCTGGTTATGTCAATCATGTATCTAGGACTTGTGCTTATTCTTCCCGCCAAGTTTCATCCCGATTTCTCCACTTTAAGTGTTTTCCAAGATTTCTTGTTTCCCCATCCAACTCTCCCAATATCACCGGATACAGGCGGGAGAGCTCTGAGACACGAGGTCCTTCTAAATATCAGATTTCATTTAGTTCCGATCACCCATTCTTAAGTTAAAAATACCTCATTTTTCTCAATTTTTTCTCTCCCTCCAGGCCCCCAGATGGTTCAGTCGGGGGAACGGCTGTCATCAAGCCAATTTCGCAGGTCCCTGACACGCCTACCCAGGCACGTATGCAGGAATTTTTTTCGAGGGGGGGCCAAAACCTTCAAAACAGCAGATATAAAGTAGCACTTTTTTATTTAGTAACTAAATAAAGGCAAAAAGCACGTATGTCAGAAAATACAGATTAACTTTATCTATACTTTAAATCGTAACCTTCGAGCAGAGCTAATAGCAAATTTTTCCAAAATTTCATCGACTGATACGAGAACATCTCTGTGGATATTCAAGAGTGCCAAGCCATTCAGTCGGTCTTCACTCATCCGACTGCGAAGATACGTTTTGATCCTTTTCATCGAAGAAAAGGACCTCTCAACACATGCTGTAGACGTGGGATAGACACAAAAGATGCTCAGTAACTTGTGAATATTCGGAAATATTCCCCTTTCGCACTCAGCCAAGCTCTGCACTGCTGTCTTCGGGAAAAGACTGGGTACTACTTTCAGCCACTTAGCTCGCCATAGTTCAAGCTCAGCCATCACAGCGGAGTCTGGACTCGTTAGATCTGAGGCATATAATTTGATCAGTTCTTTAAGATCGCTGCTAGGCTGTTTCACAACAAAAGATGGCAGTATTCCGCTGAGGCCTTTCAGTGTGACCTTGTGCTTTGTGAATCGAGATTCAAGTGATTGTATTAGCTGATCTACAAATGGGAGGAAAATGGAGACGCGATAGTAAAATTCTATATGTTTTTCTGCCGGGATATCACTTGGGATTTTGAAAAGGTTCCTCTTTCGTGGCATGACAAGAGTAACTTCTAGTTCTCTGCATAGCCTAGTTGCTTCCAGAAACAGCTGATGAAACCTTCCCTCGGCACTATTTCGGATTTCTTTGAACATTTCTGTTACACTTTCAATGCACTGAATGCACATAACCATATCTATGTTTTCAGAATGCAGCAGCTTAGATAGATTCAATGTATACCCAGGAAAAAAATCCATCTCAATGAGGGTCACTATGTAGTCGAAACTCAGGATGTTGTTGAGCAGACTTCTGGCTTTCGACAACGTTACCGAGTCCCCGTCTGTCTCTATCTCCTCTAGGGCCTTAAAGATAGGCACAATCAATTGTTTTGAGATCTGAATAGCATCATGTCTTTCGACCCACCTAGTTTCGCACAAGCCTTTAAGATTAGGTGCAGTATAAGTTTTTAGGATAGCGCTTCGCTTTGCACTAAAGTGGAAGAAATTAATTGTTTCACGAATTACCATCGAATTATCCAATCTGATCTTAACGGAAACTGCGCTGTCTAATTATATACTCCTAACATTCTCTAAGCAGAATTTCCAAGTCCCTAACTAAGAAATGCGAAATTTCTGATGTTACATTGTTTTTTATTATTATTTTTTTTTTTTTGCTAGTGTATCAAACAAGCAATCGTAGAAATTCTGGAGGAATCTCATTTCAAAATCTGTTGTTAGCTCTTTAAGAGTATTAAGGCATAATTTAGAGCTGTTGCTCCCGGGACTATGGGTGCCATTGTATCCCATCTTTCAAGTATTTTAAACAAAATGGCGATTTTAAAACGCTGATTCAGTGGAAATTGGGTATATAAGGACCCCTAAGGCACATTTGTTGTTGGTCGATCTGTTCTCCAATCGTTTTTAGCCAGAAAAAGGAACTAGAAAAAGAGTACGGCTGGGGGCAAGAAGACTGAAGCCTCAAAAGTACGTTTTAGGCTCAAGTTATGTTGATAGCGATTTAGAACCAGTGATTAATCTATTATGTCCCACTGAAAGGGAAATTTTAGGGTTAACAGTGCAATATGGGTGCTGTGGGGGTAGTTCTTCTATTGCGAAAACATTGATTTTAATGAAAAACGATAGTTTCCAAAATTGATCCATTAAAAGCTGTACTTTATCCTGAAAAGGGGGGATAAACGCCCTAATATCAAGGATAATTCTATTTTGCTGTGGAAAGACAAAACTCTCTTTACAAAAAAAAAATAACAGCACAATCGCTAATTAGGGGATTGTGGGGTTGGTTCGGACAATGTCCGAATGCACCCCACTGTAGTTGTCCAAATCAACCCCACATGAAAGAAAAAACCTGAAACCTCACCTACGCCTCAGAAGTTTTTAATTGTTTTAAAAATTAGAATTGTGGCAAAGAGTAAAACGTTAGAGTAAAGAGCGAGGGATTGCGGAGGGGAAAACCCATTTCATATACGGAGTAATTTCTGTTCGTTTTAAGTTTTAATGTCGCTCCTTAGTTTTTTTAAATTTAATTTCTGAACGTTTTTGAATTAATGTATGTTTGATTTTGGCTCATAAATTATTAAAATAAAATTTGGATACTGATTCTTTTTTTGGCTAAATGACTTTCTCTTAATTTTGATCAGACGATTTTGAGAAATAAGGGGTGGGGAAGGAAGCGTAGTTGCCCTCCAATTTTTGGTTACTTAAAAAGACAACTAGAACTTTTAATTTTTAACGAATGTTTTTATTAGTAAAAAATATACGTAACTTAAGAATTAACTTATGTAACAAACTTTTATATTCTTATATTTTTATTATGTATATGAGGGGGTTTTCCCCCCTCAGGCCGTAGAATAAGTAGTTGAAATTACTAAAAATACTTTAGCATAAAGAGCGATGTATTTATCTCCTCCTAAATACCTCGCTCTTTATGCTAAAGTATTTTTAGAACCCCTCATATGCTTAATAATCTCTGTTTGTTTTAAGTTTTAATGCTACTCCTTACTTTCAATTGAAAAAACGTTTTCATGTTTAGTTTTTCATTGTTTTTTTTTTTTATAGTAATGCTAGAAAATCCTGCACCCTTTTCATTGAGTTTCTCTTCCCCCATGACATATTCCTTAAAGGAAAGATCCTCCCACATAGCCCCCTCCCCTCAACCTAATCCCCCAAACCAAAAGAATCCCCCTGAAAACGTCTGTACACTTCCCAATAACCATTACTGTATGTAAACACTGGTCAAAGTTTGTAACTTGCAGCCCCTCCCCCAGGGACTGTGGGGGAGTAAGTCATCCCCAAAGACATAGTTATTATGGTTTTCGACTATGCGGAACAAAATGGCTATGTCAAAATTTTGATACGTTGACTTTGGGAAAAAATGAGCGTGGGAGGGGGCCTAGGTGGCCTCCAATTTTTTTGGTCACTTAAAAAGGGCGCTAGAACTTTTCATTTCCATTAGAATGAGCCCTCTTGCGACATTCTAGGACCAATTGGTCGATACGATGACCCCTGGGAAAAAGAAAAAAAAACAACAACAAATAAACACGCATTCGTGATCTGTGTTGTGGCAAAAAATACGAAATTCCACATTTTTGTTGATAGGAGCTTGAAAATTTGCTATAGGGTTCTCTAATAGGCTGAATGCGATGGTGTGATTTTCGCTAATATTCTATGACTTTTAGGGGGTGTTTTCCCCCTATTTTCCAAAATAAGGTAAATTTTCTCAGGTTGGTAACTTTTGATGACAAAGACTAAATTTGATGAAACTTGTATATTTAAAATCAGCATGAAAATCCAATTTTTTTGATGTATCTTTTAGCATCAAAATTCCGATTTTTAGAGTTTCGTTTACTATTGAGCCGGGTCGCTCCTTACTACAGTTCGTTACCACGAACTGTTTGATTGGGAATTAGAATCAAGTGAGACAGTCACAGCTTTTGAGAAAGTTCAAGCTTCAATTAGCTTTTGGGTTTTGTCTGAGCCTAGGCTGGTGCTTCCACTAATTACAAAGTGGACAAAACCATTCACATGTGAGACTATCAGTTTTTTTTCTGAACAGTGTATATTCTTACTTAGAGACCCCGATACATTCTATTCATAACCTTTCGTCACAACTCTCAAATGATAAGGTTGAAGACTGTTCATCAAGTTGAACTTGACAGCTACCACACTCATCCTCATTCTTTTTAGGACTTCCCCGGATTTTCTTATTGTTTGTTTTGGGTGGCATTTTAAACTACAGACAAAATGGGTAATGCCAATATTCTATCAGTTTTCAATTCTCGGCAATAAAGCAGGTTGTTACCTTCAGTGCTAACTCAGCAAGGGAAGTGTTGAGTGTTTTTTGAAGGGAAGTTTCTTCTGATCAATAATGGGACAAAACCCAATCTTAAACATTGGAGAGTTGAAAATACTCCTTGATATCTTCTTTTGAACCTCTTCAAAGAGTGAAGATAACCCCATGAGAGTCAGAATAATCTCATCGGATGAATCTCAGTGAATCAAACAGTTCGTGGTAACGAACTGTAGTAAGGAGCGACCCGGCTCAATAGTAACCAAAACTCTAAAAAATTGAATTTTCATATCAATAGCTACATCAAAAGAATCGCATTTTAATGCTGATTTTAGATATATAAGTTTCATCAAGTTTAGTCTAACCCATCAAAAGTTACGAGCCTGAGAAAATTTGCCTTATTTAAGAAAATAGGGGGAAACACCCCCTAAAAGTCGTAGGATCTTGACGAAAACGACATCATCAGATTCAGCGTATCAGAAGAACCCTACTGTAGAAGGTTCAAGCTCCTATCTACAAAAATGTGGAATTTTGTATTTTTTGCCCGAAGACAAATCACGGATGCGTGTTTATTTGTTTGTTTTTTTTCTTTTTCCCAGGGGTTATCGTATCGACCAAGTGGTCCTAGAATGTCGCAAGAGGGCTCATTCTAACGGAAATGAAAAGTTCTAGTGCCCTTTTTAAGTGACCAAAGAAATTGGAGGACATCTAAGCCCCCTCCCACGCTGATTTTTTCCCCAAAGTCAACGGATCAAAATTTTGAGATAGCCATTTTGTTCAGTATAGTCGAAAACCATAATAACTATTTTTTTTGGAGATGACTTACTCCCCCACAACCCCTGGGGGAGGGGCCGCAAGTTACAAACTTTGGCCAGTGTTTACATATAGTAATGGTTATTGGGAAGTGTACAGACGTTTTCAGGAGGATTTTATTTTGTTTGGGGGTGGGGCTGAGGAGAGGGGGCTATGTTGGAGGATCTTTCCTTGGAGGAATCTGTCATGGGGGAAGACAAATTCAATGAAAATGGCGCAGGATTTTCTAGCATTACTATAAGAAAACAATGAAAAATAAACGTGAAAACGTTTTTTCAAATGAAAGGAAGGAGTAGCATTGAAACTTAAAATGAACAGAGATTATTACGCATATGAGGGGTTCTAGAAATACTTTAGCATAAAGAGCGAGGTATTTAGGAGGAGATAAATACCTCGCTCTTTATGCTAAAGTATTTTTAGTAATTTCAACTATTTATTCTACGGTCTTTCTGATTCAAGGGTCATTCTTAAAGAATTGGGACAAAACTTACGATTTAGTGTAAAGAGCGAGGCATTAACGAGGGTACAAACCCCCTCGTATACATAATAAAAATATAAGGTCATGAAAGTTTGTTACGTAAGTTAATTCTTAAGTTATGTATATTTTTTACTAATAAAAACGTTCGTTAAAAATTAAAAGTTCTAGTTGTCTTTTTAAGTAACCGAAAAATTGGAGGGCAACTAGGCCTCCTTCTCCACCCCTTATTTCTCAAAATCGTCTGATCAAAACTAAGAGAAAGCCATTTGGCAAAAAAAGAATTAATATACAAATTTCATTTTAATAATTTATGTGCGGAGAGCCAAAACCAAACATGCATTAATTCAAAAACGTTCAGAAATTAAATAAAAAAAACTAATTTTTTTAGCTGAAAGTAAGGAGTGACATTAAAACTTAAAACGAACAGAAATTACTCCGTATATGAAATGGGTTGTCCCCTCCGCAATCCCTCGCTCTTTACGCTAAAGCTTTTAATTGTTTTAAAAAGTAGAATTGTGGCAAAGAGTCAAACTTTAGCGTAAAGAGCGAGGGATTGCGGAGGGGACAACCCATTTCATATACGGAGTAATTTCTGTTCGTTTTAAGTTTTAATGTCGCTCCATACTTTCAGCTAAAAAAATTAGTTTTTTTTATTTAATATTATGAAAGAGTCAAAATAGTTTTGACTTGATTCTCTCCGGATCATGATAGTAAAAGCCAATGAAGAGCAAAAATGCTTCATAAGAAAGATGCCGAAATATACTATATAATGATTCATGTGTGTTTGTGATGTTGATATATATTGAACAAAATGTTGATTTATTTGTATTTCCTGATGATACTACGCTTGTTTGTGCTGAGCGGGATCGAAAAAATTTGGTATATTAAGCTTCAAATAATGGTGGACAGAGCTTATGAGTGGTTTGAAGCAAATTGTCTTGCTCTAAGTGTTTCCAAGTGTCAATTTTTGTTTTTTTCCAGAATTGGCTTGCAATTTTCTGGTTTGAATAATGTTCCAAGTTCTAAAGGTATTATTTCTAGATCATAAAATAGGTTTGTTAGGTTTCTAGGAGTCCTTGTTGATGAAAATCTTTCATTTAAGAGCCGTATTAATTTTCTCCGATTAAAAGTGTCAAGAAACTTAAGTATGATACATAAGCTAAGGTATATTTTTGCTGAGTGTATTTTAAAGCTTCTTTATAATTCTTTCATATAGCCATATATAAACTACTGTTCTTCATGAAAAGGCTCGTCAGTTAGTTTCAGATACGAATAGTACGTCAACAAAGTATCTCCTTAGATTTCCGTCCACGGTGTTTCCTTTCTTGTGCTATTTTTATCTATGAATATGTTTATGGTCAAACATCCCTCTTGTTTTCCGAAATCGTTACAACCCCGAGTGAGTGTAAATCCTCATGCAACTCATAACTCGGAATTGTTATTGTTTGTTCGGGACTCCCTGCCGAAGAATATCAGAGATTGCCACTCCATTGGGGTCTTCAAAAGATTAATAAAACGTCATTTGGGTTAATTTTTCTTCTTCTTATTCTTCTTTCTTTTCTTTTTTTCTTTTTCTATAAGGATTATTAGCAATAAATATTTACCAGTTCAATTGAGTGTAAATAATTAAAAAAAAAGCTTGATATGGGTATTTGCATTTTTCCGTTTTTCTTATTTGTTATTTTTTCCTCTCGGTGTTTATTTCCCTTATTTTGTATTATGAATCTTGATAGATATGATTGTAAATTTTTTTTTGCGTACGTTCACTGACTGTAGAGCCTTTTGTGGGGATGTTAATAGAGATGCATGTATTGATTATTTGATATTGATAAGATTGAAATGAAGCAATACTGCCCCTCCTTAAAGTCGATCCAAACTAATGTTTTCAATTTGATAAATTAATTATGTAAAGAAACTATAACTTCTGCAACTTAGCATGCAATCATTCTTAGTAACCCATTAAGAAAAGCTAAAATCCTGCTTGTATAATTCACCATATACTTTTTACGATTCAAATCAAAATATTGTTTTCACAAGAGAAATGGTCATTTATAAAATAAAGTTATTAAAGGACTGTTTTTGTGAACATTAACAGAAAGTGCATATTATCAAATGATTTACCACTGTATGGGAAATGGTAATCAAGCATGGGCCCCTTCCCTGTTGGGATCATGCTTGAATATGGCCACCCATCTATCAGCTGCTTAATGCTTTGAATGGTAATATTTTAGTGCACCAAATAAAATAACTTAAATCTAAAATATAGGTTTATCAAGAATTGCTTAGCTTAAATATGTACCTGGGGCCAAGAGGCTGGTAAACACTCTATATTTTGGTGGATTTCTTCTGTCCCTCTTGTGTAGTAGCATGGTTCAGGTGTTTTTAATTAATTATTTTTCTTATTTTTTAGGTTAGTGTCTTCTGTTTGTAGAGCAGTTTTATTAAATTCTTATCAATGGCAAAAAAACAACGAGTTTTTGTTGTAGGTGTTGGTATGACAAAGGTGAGTATTGTTATGTTTTTTTTTTAGTGTAACTATCCATAGCAGGAGTACAACATGGATCAGGGAAGGGGAAACTTGATTTTGTAGGTTTGCAGTTCAAGTGTTGTTCAGGTCAAGGTAAAAGACCTTTTAAGCTTCATCAGCAAAAATGGGAGTTTGTCTTTCGAATAATTAAACTAAAATATGATTATACTTACATAGTATAAAAGAAAAGAAAATCACATTCATCTTCATCCTTTGAAATGGAACTCTTTTATACTTGGCTACTTTGGGGAGAGTTTCATTGGAAAGTATGGTTACAACAACCAGAGAAGGCAATCACTTTTTCAAATAGGCATTTGGAATGCACAATGAGCTTATAAGAACAAATAATTCACTCAGTAGAGGGGCCTGCACCATGCTCTAATGTCCAGTGCTTGTGGCTCTGACCCAACCATTTAAAGCTGATCAATATTTTGAAAAAAGTGCAAGCATGAACTAATGCAAAAATATTTAACTGAAAGCAGGCAGTGAACCCGGAGCTCAAAGATCAATGTAACCAAAGTCCAAACAACCAAATTAATACCTAGATGAGTCACTATTATGATGAAAACATGATGGACTTCCTAAAGACCCATTCACAATGTGATTTTACTAGTGCTAATTTTAGCCATTACTTTTTTTCACAGAATCTTTTTATTGGCTTAAAAATTCTGATTGGCTCAAACTGCACTAACAGAATCCTGGTATTGGTAAAGTTCATTGTGAAGAGCCTTAAGGAGAATTTTTTGTAGTGTTCTTATGCCTCTGTCTCAAAGCTGAATGTTTCCAGAAAAAAAATTTAAACTTAAAGTAAAGAAAATTGTATCCTCTAATGTTTCTCTTACCTGTTACATAAAATCTAAGACCCTTTCATCTCATAATTGAGATACTATTACTACTACTACTAGTAACTCACTGCAGCACCAAGCCGCCCGAGGCCAACACAGCTACGCACGCTCCTCCTCCAACCTAATCCATTTAAGGCCTCCCTCTTTACACCCTCCCAGGAAGCTCCCATTTCCTTTAAATCTTTATTTATGACATCCTCCCAACCCAGGCGAGGACGACCTGCTTTCTGTGTAGCCCCAGACGGTTGGCCAAAAAAGGACAATCTTCGGCAATCTTTCATCCTTCATCCGCCTGGCCATTTCAACCTTTCTTTCATTATAGCCCTAGAAAGCGGGATTGAACCACATTTTTCGTACAACCTACTGTTTGAAATACGGTCAGTCAGCCGGGCACCCAGAACAATCCGTTGGCAATTTCTCTGGAAAACATCTTGTGAATTTTCATCTGCTTTTCGGAGCGCCCATGCTTCAGAGCCATATTTGACCACTGTCATCACTGTAGCTTCCAATATTCTAATCTTGGTTTCGCAGACTTATCTTTCTATTCTTCCAAACTTTTTTCTAAGTGTGAAGAAACACCCTGAGCCTTAGCTATTCTACTTTTAACATCGTCACTGCTCCCACCGTCTTTACTAATAATACTACCAAGGTAAGCGAAGCTGCCAACCTGATCAATCTTTTTGTTACCCAACGCCACCTTTTCATCTTCACTTATTCATAGCCTTAGTGACTTAGTCTTCTTAACATTAATTTTCTAGCCCATTCTAGCACCCTGAACTCGCAAATTCTCTAAAAATTCATTCATTTTGCTCACACTTTCATCTAATATGCTTAAATCATCAGCATAATCTAAGTCCAGGAGCGTTTTTCCTCCCCATTTGATTCTGTGGTCTCCAATTGCCTTTCCTGTGCTCCTTAAGACGAAATCCGTCAAAATGGTCCATATAAAGGGGGATAGAACACAACCCTGCTTAACTCCTGATTTAATACAAAACCAGTTGCTTACCTCATTTCCTACCTTAACCGCAGCAGTATTATTCTCGTACATAGCACAAATCACTTTAATGTATTTTTCGGGTATACCATATAAGGATAAGACCTTTGCTAACGCTCTTCTATCAACAGAATCGAAAGCATGCTCATAATCGATAAAACTGAGGACCAAAGGTGTTTGACAACAAAGGGACTTCTCAATTATTAACCTAAGAGTGAAAATTTGGTCGACACATCCTCTACCTTTTCTAAAACCGCACTGTTCTTCTCTTAAAACTATGTCTACAGCATCTCTCAGTCTAAAAAGAATCATATTACTAAGTAATTTGCTACCTACAGAGACAAGACAAATGCCTCGATAATCACGACACTCACTCTTGTCACCTTTCTCATACAGTGAAAGCCTTTATTAAGGTTTTCCTAAAATCACTAAGTACTTCCCCTTTTTCAAAAATCATATTCATAATCTTCAGTAGCTTATTTCTAACCTCAGAGCCACCATATTTAAGAAACTCATTTATCACACTATTAGCACCTGGAGCCTCATTATTTTTTAATCCTTTTAGTACTGTCGCTAATTCTTCCTCACAAAACAAATCTTCCTTGACATCCAAGGTATCACAAACTTTTTCTTTTTCATCAATATCTTTTCCTGCAACTGTATCTCGGTTTAGAACATTCTCAAATGCACATTCCCATCTTTCTTTAACTTTTTCCTTATCACTAATTGGGGCCCCATTCCTATTTTAACTGGGACTAGTCCGGATTGACTACTCCTTTTCAATTTATTAACATGCCAGTATAATATTTTAGTATTATGCTGCCTAGCTGCATCTTCCAGATCCTCAGCAATTTTATCCATGGCCCCCACATCACATCTCCTTAGTTCATATTTTAATGTTTTCTCCACTTTCTTGACATTCCTTTTGTTCTCATACGATCTATCACTCAGATAATTATTGTACAAACCCCTTCTACTCTCTATTAAACATAAAGCTTTTTCACTAATATTCCTAGTTTCAGTCTTATCACTCTTCCTTAAGACACAATCAACAACTTCACAAATTGTTTTTCTAAAATTGTTCCATCCATCTTCCACATTGTCAAATTTTAAACTCTCAAGTTTAGTATTTAACTGTTCCTGGAAGGTTTTTCTCAAATTTTTATCCCGGAGTCTATCAACATCATAACTTTCCGGGAGGTAGTAACCCTTCCGAAATTTCAGCTTTAAATTAACCTTAGACGCTACTACATGGTGATCTTTACCTTTAAACATCAATAATAGAACTCCTGTACACCCTAGTATCTTGTATTGATCCTGCTAGTCTTCAGTTTACAATAACATAATCAATAAGGTTTGCTGTCTTACCATCACGTGAATACCGTGTCAACCGATGGGCCATTTTGTGACCAAACACTGTATTGGTTATAACTAGGTTGTTATACCTACAAAATTGCAAAAGTCTTTAGCCATTACTGTTCTCTTTTCCTACAACAAATTTACCTAGGCTAGGATACCATCTATACCTATTTCTACCAACCTGGGCGTTAAAATTTCCTAGCAAAACACCATATTTCTGCCGGGACCCTGTCTATTTGCTCCTGTAACTATAAGTAAAATTCATCTGAGTCACTAGTATCTCCGTCAGTTGGTTCAACAGGGGCACATACTGCTATAACTGATACCCTGAACTTTTTAGTCTTAAAATGAGCGATTAGTATTCTATTATTAATACCTTCCCAGCCTAAACAAGACTTAGCAGCTTCCTTATTCATCATGAGCCCTACTCCCTGTTTATGTACCCCATCCTTCCTGCCTGAGTAAACAAATTCTATTTCACCTAATTTCATGCTTCCTACCCCTGGGATATGAGTTTCTGAAACTCCTAATAAATCCAGTTCAAACCGTCTGAATTCGTCAGTCAAAATGTCGATGCGATAGTCATTTTTTAACGTCGTAACATTCCAAGTTCCAATTTTCATGTCCTTTAAATCTTTGAAATTATTTTGGCCTCAGGAAAAGCAATGATCCCGGATACCAGTGCAGGATGGGGACCAACATATCTTCTCAAGTCTGCACCGAAGCGCTTAAGCCGGCTTAGAACCGCACAACAAGAAGTCCCTGGGACTTCCAGTAATTTGGAGGCTTTGTGCAATTCTGGGCCCATCTTGGTCACAACATGGTTTTCAGCACTTGATGATGCTCTTCTATCAACAAGAGTCGAAATCCTGCACAGACAGTCCCAAGCCTGTTACCTCTGACTCATTATATATATTCATTTCTACAAATATGCTACTACGGGGAGGCAACCCATAGTAGATAAATTAGGTAGGAAGAGGTTAAAAATATACTTAAAATAGGGAACATTACATCTAAATTTGAGAGTTGATGAGGATTCTTCCTCCTCTCAGAAAGAGTCATAGTATTCAATTTGCGTTATAAAGAAAATCTTTCAATTATATTTACTTTGCTTTAATTTCTCAAAACTTGAAAAATGTTGTCAAGAGCAGTCCAGACCATGATGGAGAGTCTCTCAATGGATTACCTGTGATGGCACAGGAAAGCACGATTGCAGCTTAGTAGCTATAATTTGAATATATTTTTTGCATAATTTTTTGTCAAATCTCTGACGAAACCACATTTGGGACAGGTATTATATTAGATGGCCATTCCAAAATGTAGCGGCTACCTAATATGACACCTTAACGAATATTGCGCCCTAATAGGGATCCTATTTGAGAAATGATTAAGGCGCACTTACATCTATGCACTTTTATTATGAAAGTAAACTTTTTTTGTATGCAAACAATGATTTGCGTAGTACAGGTACTTATCTCTCGGTTATCTGCTTTCGGCTGGGAGTGCTATGCGTGGTGGGTGGGGGGGATTATCTGACGCTTGCCGTCTTTTTCCTCAGATTTACCCAAGTACAATTTTGGAACTGGGTTGACTCTGGCTGAGTCAAGCCGCTGATTCCCGCTCCAAACCAGAAAGTCAGCAACGCCAGGGCTCCCTGCCCTTATTGACACTGGATTCCAAGTTCAGCCCACAAACCGCTCAGTTTGTACCACGGCATTAATTGTATAGTTTTGGACAAATTCAAGCTTGAAGGAATAGTTTTAACAATTCGTTCAGATATTGATCATTATCCATTCCGTAAAATTCACGGAGGCAATTGTGTTTAGAAATAACCGTAAAATTCTAACTTCAAATCGCACGCCAAAAAAGTTTGCTGGAGAGTCAAAATTAGGATAGAGGCTGTTACAATTTTTGCATAATGTAGTCACGCCTGAAAAGCCATTAATTAACACAGCACAATAATTGCAAGTTGACAAAAGTTCACTGTTATGGATTGTGTCCCTTTTTACCAAAAACTTTTTTATGAAGATTTATTGAAGAACCTCTTTAATCAGATAATGTATGTATATGGTGTTTCCAATCAACTTTTATGGAGCAAGTTTTGTAGGAGCCAACTTTAAGGAGAGAGTCTTTTTTGGGTGTCAGTTCTCTTGGGGAGAATTTTCTCTGTAGGTGATTGATAGAGAGGAAAGTTCTCTGAGAGGAGAGTCCTCCTAGTGCCATAATACTAAAATGCAACCAAAACAAATGGGCGTTGACAAGCAAAATAGTAAATGATCTTATGGGACTGGATTTTTTCTGCTTGCCCTCTGGATTCTTTTTGCTTTTCAGGAAACAACTTCCAAATACTGAATTATTTGGCAAGTGTTCGTGGCTGCACATACAGATGGACTGTCCTTTGCGGAATCAATTTTTTCACAGGGTTTCGCGGGTAATGGTTTCAGGCCTTTCCCCAAAGTATCAAGATTGTCATCGAATTTTTCATGTAGATCGCCTGTTCTTTGTATTTTTGAATTCCCCCAAACGTTTGAAGGAAAGTCCTCTTCTGTACCCATGTCCTGTAGTAGTATGGAGATAATTGCTATCTATGGGCCATTGGTCCGAGGTTTTTTGCCTTGTAGGACAATGAAATCATTCATTACTTTTTATTATTTATGAATTAATAACTCACTGGTTAATCCTTAATATAATTTGCTTAATAGTAAATTTTCCTCATTCAGGATTTGATTTTTTTTAAACTTATTTTTTTTCTTTCACTTTTAAGAAGGATTTCATTTAAACAGTTAATTGCTAGAAATAATTCATTGTGCTTGAATGCCATTTTAAATACAAACTTTGTTTCTTCCTAAGTTTGAGAAGCCGGGAAGAAGAGATGACATTGATTATCCTGATATGGTGAATGAAGCAGTAACAAAGGCTTTGCAAGATTGTAAGTTACCATACCAGGCAGTACAGCAGGCATGTGTCGGATATGTTTATGGTATGTCCAATTTCTTTATTTTGTAAGTTATTTGTGAAAAAATAATCATTGTATTTATACACGTGCCATGGTATTTTGGAATGTATCTAAATGTATAAATGCTGAAATTTGTAGTTTGACACTGTAATATCCCACTCAGTTTCTTCAACAACTGAAGCTCCGAAAAATCTAATAAAAAATTGGACTTGAGCCTTTTGAAAAGGTCTTGTTTCTTTTTTCAGTTGTGAAGAAAGAGAGGAGAGGAGAGGAGAGGGAAGGGAAGACTGAAACAATTTGTGATAATTTGCTTTTTTGCCTGATCCGCTTTTAAGTGCATACACAGAAGGTTTGAAAACAGTCTATAAAAAAAATACTTTTTGTGCTACTGGAGGCCTGTAGAGTAGAAAAGTCGATTGTATGCTCTCGAAACAAACTTATTCACTTCTGTTCTGTCATTTTTTAATTCAGGTTTTCGACGGTTTTTTTTAGACCTTAATCCTTTAAACAGAGAAATACTACCATAGACATTGTTTTTAATTGAGGTAAAATCCAGGTAAAATTGACCAAACCATGACACCTGTAGTGTTTTCAATGGTTCTGTGTATCTAAAAATTGTTGATCCCTCTCCCCCTAAGCACCTCTCTCTGGAGAACAGGTTCTAGAGCGCAATCTAATTAGAACTTATCACACATTATGATTATGCATGAAAAATAGATAAAGATTGTACCAATAACTGTCATGTTACCAGAGGAGTCTGCAGTAAGTGTGCTTAAATTTCATTGGTGTACGTCTTTTTTGGTAAGCCAATCACTTTACTCTTTAAGCGGGTGGCAGAAAGGAAAACTAATAGCCTAGCCTTTTTAAAACCTGATTGGCTCCTCTTGTAAATTTTAGATCAATAAAAAGAAAGTCGTTTTTCTCAAGTAGTCTCGCCGTTGCTCTGTGGTGTATCCTTTTTTTTGTATTTTAAACCCTGTTGTCGAAGCTTACCTTTAAGGAAAGAATACCATCCTTTCGAAGTACTCAATAAAGTGTTCGAAAGGTTAGTTTTGAAAACAGTTTGCCTATGTCCTTACCTTAATATTGCCTTGTTTCGTATTTCTCTTTTACACTCTGAAATTTACCTTACAAGGCTCATAGCAATTTTTTTTTGCTGTTTAGTCAATTTCCTATTAAAAGCATATACGCGTTTTTTTGGATGGAGGAGACAATAACAACAATAAATTTTATTTTATGATTTAAATAAGAAGTGGCCAGAAACTCGGTAAAATATTGGATTTTCGGGTTGGGGTGTACCCCGAGGCCCTCCCTCTACGTATGCTATTAATGGAGTACAAATCATGTCGAAGAAGAATTATCGTTATCTATGGTGTCTGACATTCAAGTCGTCCTAGAATATGAGAAAAGTGTTAATCTCTATTAAAATGATATTAAAATTCTTGAGAATGGCTGGGAAACCTAATTTAGTACCCTGGGGAGTCCCGTAAGATTATTAAAAAGTTGGATTTGTCTCCATTGTGATGTAAAACGTATGTGAAGTATTAGTGGTGTTTTATTAAAGTGTATAACGCTGCTTATTAAAAGAAAAGAATAGTCAAAACTTATATTATGTTTTATGTTCGTTTTATAGGTGATTCAACTTGTGGCCAAAGAGCTTTATACCCTCTTGGTATGACTGGTATTCCGATATACAATGTCAATAATAACTGTTCAACTGGGTCTTCAGCCTTATACCTTGCTAAGCAATTAGTAGAAGGAGGCCAGAGTGACTGTGTGCTGGCCCTGGGTTTTGAAAAAATGGATCGTGGATCTCTCACTTCCAAGGTATGTCGTATTTTTTGCTATAATTTAGAATATGCCATAAACATGAATGTCATTATTTCTTGGGCAAGGATTTCTTGGGCAAAACAAATTAACATTTCTTTTGACCCCTTTCTGTCAAGCTCTCAATATAATATGGTGTACAGGGATGCTACTACCCCTAATGTTGGGAGTCAGAATTCCCTGGTACCCCCTTCTGGTCACCCTACTACTAGGCAAATTGATCTTGAGCCTACCCTTAGTACCCCGTCCCTGCTAAATATGATAAACCCCAGCCACCCCCAGAAATTTTCCGTAGACCTCCTCATCCTCAAACTCCTTTTTTCAAATCGTTTGCCAGATAAAACGGGTTTTTCTAGTACTCACAATAGTAAACATAAGAATAATTACGTTACCATTTCCTCACTTTGCTATTAAGCAATGCAGAAAGCCTTAATTTTGAAAAGCTTATTGAGCTTGAAATTACGGCGATTTACCTAGCATCAGATTTAATTTGTATAACCAAGGTTCAGTTCCAAAACCTGGATGATGGTTTATTTTAATGAGTTCGCTAAACCTCGCCCACATGATCATTACCTTGGTAGAAAGGGTGGAGGGGTAATGCTTTTTCGTCGTGATAATTTGTCGCCTAGGGAAGTAAAAGTTCCAGGAATAAATGAGAAAGATAAAATAATTTGGATTAAAGTTAAAACGAAAGTTCTAAAACGCCAATTAACTAATGTCGATGTTGGTTGTTTTTATTGTTCACCCGGCCAAAAATCGGAGCTGCGTAAAGATTTGTTGAAAAAACTCCATGCATCACTTGATTACCTCAAATCTAAACATCCAAACGCTGGGATCCTACTTACTGGTGACGAAAATGAACTAATCACAAATTGTCTTTGTCGGAAAACTAATTTATTACGGATAGTTAATATCCCAACAACAAAAGGTGGTACTTCCTTTGACATTATTTGTACCAACATGCTTGAATTCTATCAGAGATCCAATTCCCTCCCCCACTTGGTGGCAGTTACCACTTTACGCTTTCGCTAAATCCGATACAAGATCATATCTGCAAGTATAGATTGGATGAATTTAAAGTATCGACCAATTACTGATAGTGATCTGTTCAATTTTGGAGCATGGCTTTTAGAAGAGCAATGAGAAGATGTATTCGCTGCCGACGAATTGAATAAGAAATCCGAACGTTTCCAAGAAAAGCTTATCAATAGTTATTTACTCCATTTCCCAAATGTGAAAAAGAAAAGATGTTCTAATGATAAGCTGTATATAAATGATACAAACAAAAGTAGCGTTGTCAAAAGTAAGAAGCAGCCCAGTCAAAAATGAAAGTGGATTCAAATTAATCTAATATTATGACTCATAGTTTTCTTAAATGAAACAACTCCATTTACAACTCTAATACCTATTGAAATAATCACAACAAAAACTTAACTCTTAGGGGTCACACTTACTAGTGATTTGAAATGCGAGGCCCACATTTGCTCTATTGTTAAACAGACTAGTGCATCTAAGGTATTTGCTAAATTTTTATGCCCAAAAGCACATATCCTCCGCCTTTACCTATCTTTTATCAGTCCACTGCTTGAGTATGCTTGCCTGGGGTGGCATTTTGGCCTTACGGTGGATCAGTCCTTTAGGGTAGAGGGTAGAAATTATCCAGAAGAGAGCTCTAAGAATTATTTACGGTCAGGGCCAAATGCCTTACATTCTCCTCCTCAAGGAATTCCGCCTCCCTACCTTGGAACCTCGACGTATTACTCTTTGCACTAATTTCGGGAATATATTTGCGTCATAACCTACGCTTTCAATGTATACTCCCAGCCCCTTATTTTCACTAAAGCCCCGTTTACCTTGATCAAAAGCACAAAAAAAATACCAGTTATGTCCTATTAATGCAAGAACTGAGTATTACAGAAAGAGCTTTGTGCCAGTGTTCGTTGAAATCCACGAACGCTAAAATCAAATTCTTCTGTAACTGTTAATGTGTCATGAGCTGCAAAGATTACACTTGGAAAAGAATGGAACCGTTTGAAAGAGATACGGTATATACTATAGAGGAATTCCTTGAGAGAAGTAGTTTGTAGAAGAGCCATGGAGACTCCGCAAGACAGAGTGACATGAAACCCTGTGAACTAGATGGGCAGTTATGAAATGTGATGCTTATTGCGTTGGAGTGCCTTTGTACGAGTAATTCATTTTAGATGAATCCACATAAAATCCTTAGAGGTCCCGTGAGACAATATGGGCTGTAACAAATACACGTAAACTGGGATGAAAAAGTTTGATATATATTCTACAGGAGTTCTTTAGGACAAGTTAAATGTTTTAACGGTTCTGCTAATATAAATATTCCTTTGATAATTTTTTTTTAATGCAGCTTTTTGTTCAAAATATGTGTTCGCATAAATTGTGTAAACGGGCCGGAATTTTAAATTATCCCTCTGTTTGCAAATTTGCAATGTCAAAAGAGAATCCGGGCATAAAGCAGCTCACGTTCTGCATACCTGGTGATGTAAATGGCCATCATTGGTTTAGCTTGCAGGAAAGTCTAAATTTAGGCGTTTTCTTTGTTTGATTTATTTTTGATTTTTCTATTAATCATTATAATTAAACAAAATGCTGCTGGCTGTTGGACCTGGCTGCATATACTCTTTGTGGGGTACCGTACCTTGGGGAGGGGGGAGGGGGCAAAGTACGTCAGACTTCCCTAGATAAGCCTTCTTCCCAGAAAAAAAAATGTGTGATAGAACCCGATATGTTAGTGTGATCTCGATGTTTAAACATATCCGATCGATTTCGTCTCCAGACCTTCTGACCCTAACCTCCCTTCCTTCCAACTTCCTCCCTTCCATATATATATATATATATATATATATATATATAAATAAAATTACCAACCAGGAATGCCACAGTGACGTTGCTTGGCCGTTTTCTATCGACAGAATTTACAACTTACTGTCCAAACTTTGCCCAATACTAAAACAGCTTTTCCTTCTCCAATTCCTAAGGAGGGGATAGTTGCCCCTTCCCAATAATGTGGTAAAAAATTATTATATATCCCATGCCCCATGACTATCAGGATATGGAACCCTCTTGCCCCTCCCTCAATGAAAATGCCGGAGATTCACCCCTGACTCTTGTCCCTCCTTTCCTTTGAAGAAAAACTGAACAGAGCCACCTGAGTCATTCTTCTGAACATTGTAAGTTTGAAAATTTTTCCTTTTACACTGCTGAATCGATTGCTGCAAGAAACGACACTTGAAGAAAAAAGAGAAAAACAGAATGTAAAAACATGGTTGATGAAAAAGAAATTGTTGATGAAAATGGTTGATGAAAAACGTTAAGCTTAGCATTATTGACAGGGAATCTCACATGAAATTTGTCTGTACAAAATCACACAAAATCTGGCTATAATTAAGAAAAAAAGAAGCGATTAGTTGGCAAAAACAATATTCACTCTTTGTTTTAAATTGTTAAAACTGTCATTCAACTATTGTGTGAAGGAACTCGTGCTCAAAACCCTCTATAGATTCTTTTAGCTACAGATGACTAACTTACATCCAAATGTTTAACGTAACTAAATAATTAACTACAGTCATTGCCATGTTAACATATATGCTGAAGAACGTTCGCTGAAAGGTGTTTTATCTACCTACATAATTGTCTAATAGCCGTTAAAAACCTGTTGCCCGACATGTTCTTTTGCTAGTTATATTTGGGTTACCAAAGTAGAAAATTTATGTTTATATCATCTTACTCTATTGATAAACCAAGAATTTCTAATTTGCACTGTTCGAAGTTCTTCTTTTGTTGACAATAATCTTTTTCTAGATCCTAGTGATAAGCTTTCTGTGAGCTTAAACATTCTTGTTATTTATTTACTTTGGATCTTAACTTCCAGATAATAATAATTTAAGATGACAATTGATGGATAATTTTCATCCTATATACATAGCTGGTATAGTAGGTAACTGATAATATCTTAAGGATATAATGGAAAGCCTGTCGTACCTGAATGGTGCGCCATGCACAGTCTTTTTCTCATTTGCATGTCAAACCAAAAAGGTTCAGTTACTTTTGGCTAGAGTTCATCCCTTACTATAGACCATGATGATATATCATCTATATGAAAGTGCATTTTTTGTCAAAAAGTACTATTTATTTTGATAGTTTGTTCTGAATTGTACAAAACACTAGACATATCCTGATAGCAATTATCTTGTATTCCTTATATTACATATATTCCTTACATTATTTCCTAATAGTAATTGTGTGATATAGATTTGATTCTTAATCGGAGGTTTCTTCTTTGTATTGTTTAAATCGTTTAAACGTGATTCTTTTAAAATTTATACTATTTTACCCTGAGCGAGGGTGGGTACTGAATTAATTCTTGCTAAGGGAATCGAAAAAAAATCGCTTTTCAATTATTATTCTCGCCCCTCCGACCATGTTATTAGAGCGATTTTTTACCTTCGGGGGAGGGGGGCACGTACCCCTAAAACTACTCCCTGAATCCGCCCCCGACCCTGAGTGAATTATATTCTTTTTTTTAAATCTCCTATCGGCTTAAAGAGTTATTATGTTTTTAGTTCAATGATAGAACTAACCCAATGGATAAGCATGTCGAGGTTTTGGCTGATACAGTTGGAATAGAAGCAGCCCCTATCACTGCTCAAATGTTCGGTGCAGCTGGTGCAGAGCATAATAAAAAATACGGAACAACACCAGAACACATGGCAAAAATCGCCTATAAAAATCATAAACATTCAGTAAACAATCCGTAAGTAACAATATTTATTAGAAAAAAGATTATAGTAATCTATTTTTTCATATTCAATACATCCGATACAGAGATCGGACACAAATTAGTGCTTACCCAAGGGCGCTTCGAAGATGGTGTCTTTAGACCGTAATCTGGTTTGCAGAGAATACCTATAATCAAAATATTATTTTTTGTCCAAGTAAAAATGAAAAAATAGTGATTTAAAAGTTGGCTTTCATTGTTTTGACCCCCACCCTCGCTCGTTTGAAATATTCTCTAATCCCTCCCTTTAAGATTTTACGTTTGCGCATCTATACTAGCACAGGATATAATACAGTATCATTTTCATATCTAGTCGCAAAAGAAACTCCTCCAGCCAGTAACGCTATTATGGGGGAAGGGAGTATTAGCCTCCTATGTTTTTGCCCCCTTCTAGACATTGAAGATACTTGTTTTTTGCTAACACTTGTTATTAAAATTGTTTTTTTGTGTGTTTTCAGTGATGAAATTAGAAATACAACAAAAAAGAACCCCCAATTATATTTTGGAAAATATGCCCCACCCCTCTACATTTTCGTGAATTGACGCCACTGTCTGAAGATCTAACAGCAACCAGCCATTATTCCTTGGCTGAAGTGGGCAAAAACTCTCCCTCTTAAGAGAGAACGTCCGAGATACATTAGAAAAAGCGGCGCCCTAACTTATCACTGCAACAGTGTTCATTAAATAAGAACACAATAATTATTTCATTTTATATACCCTACACTACTAATATGTTTTGATGTGACGCAGAGGAGTTAAAAAATTTGACTTTACTTCCAAGAAATTCCATTTGCAATTCTAGCATCATCCAAAAAGATAGATTAATTGCTGAATACGTAAGAGTGTTTGGGAGTTGGCGCGGGGCGTTATTTCTATGGGTCAGGAGGGGGGGGCAGCTGCTCCCAGACCCCAGTTTGCCCCCCCCCACTTGAAATTTAGTTTTTTCCAAAAGCTTGTCAAAACTAAGACAGGCTAAGTCTGCATAATTCAATCGTCCACAGAAAGCATTCTTTGATATGTCTTTACCTTATGGTACTAATGGCTCGTTTTTCGGTTTTCACTGCCATTTTCGCCTGATTTATGAAAATTGTTCCAATTTGTGCTTTCAAATGAGCCTTTAACTATCTCTCTATGATGTTTCAGCGCCCTACTAGCGGTGACAAGAAAAATGGAAGCAAGAGCTAAAAAATGGTAGACGCATAACTACTTCCCATGCGAAAGGACTAATGCTTGGTAGTCAATATGGGAGACTTTAATTTTCCTAAATTGGGTTTACGGCTATGGTGATTCCAATGGGGCAGTTTTAATCATTTTTACGTGGCCTCGGGCAATTTTTGAATTTCCTAATAATTTGTTTTCGCAATAAACTTTTATCATTAAGATTAATTGAAAAATTAGTTACCATTCCTGGATGAGGTTCAAAGAGTAATTCTTGCTCACGTCTCAGTTTTTTTCCAAAATGGCCTTTTAAGTTTTGATTACTATGGGTTAGGGTTCGTTCTTTACTAGGTTACTGCTAAGGGGGTGACTGTGATGGCCTGTTATTCTCATTGTTTCATAATCTCGTGATTCTATAGAGAAGACAAAGGATAAAATACATGTTTTACAGATATACAGTGATTATTAAAGAAACAATGGATTAATATATTTTTTTTTTTTTTTTGGCCCCCTTATTGAGGGAGACGGGTCGTAATTGTTTTTTTAGTGACCATTATGTTTGGAAAGGGTGTTGAATGGTCAGTTTAATAATACCACTCCTTTATTCTTCTAATTTTTCCTTCTCAGAAATAATGGTCTTACAGGATTGCACAAATTTTATTTCCGTGTTCTGTAATATTGGCAGGAAAACATATGCCTCATTTTAATAATGCACTAGAACACGAAAAAAAAATTAAAACTTAAAAACTATATAAAATTTGAGCTTTAAAAAATTGTTTGACACAAAACTTGGCTTTTAATGGCACAAAAAAAAATTCCTAACAATTTTTACTAAGAAATGGGCAATTATGTAAGAAAGGCAAGAAAATTAAGAAAAAAAGAATTTGAACATAATCTGAACTAAGCTATAAATGGTGTTACAAAAGGAAAATAACGTTTTTCTCGTTTTTCTGCTAACAAGCTTTACCAAAAAATTAGCAATTACATAAGGATATAGGGAAGTCTGAAAAAAAAACAAATAAACTTGAAAACCATTTCAAGCTTAAGCTCTAAAAAAATTTTCTACACGCGACTAACCTATTAACGATGCTACTCAACAATTTTTTTTTCTATTGAGGTAGTAGTTTTATCTAGAAATAAACTTTATGTGAAGAATATAAGCGAACACGGGGAAACCCATAAAAGCTTTTGGTTCCCTCTCCCTCACACTTTGATTATATTCAAACGATCCAATATCCAATTCACAATGTTTAATAAACATTATGGTATTAGGACGGCATTTTGCCTAAAACTGACACAGTGGCAAATTACATCTAAACTCCCCAATATTTAATCAAACTTATATAATTTAGACATTTTTTATAAATTTTCTAATCCAATGTTCTAAATTGTGTAATAAGTCAAATTTTTATGTGTTCCTATTAGCTGGAGGAGGTTTTTCTGATTTATGCTTGACAGCATTCTTGTTAATATAATTAATTTAAAAGGTATCCTTAATTGAGCCTCGAGGTTGACAGACAACTAAGCTATTAGTAATCTTAAAGAGAAAAAATACTTTTTTGAGGTATTTAGTTTTACCAAAAAATTCACTTAATACGAAGAATTTGTGTAAACATGAATAAAAGCGTAAAAGCTTTAAGATTATCTAAAATTTAAGCATGGGAACTGGTTAACGCTTAACGGAATTAATAATAGTATTGCAGAAAAACATTTTATTTTTAGAAATCTGTAGTTTTGCCAAGGAATAGGGAATTATATCTAATCTAAATTTAGGGAATCATAGCAAATTATATCTAAATCTTCTAATTTTCATAGTGTTTCAAGTTTTTCTGTCCTCCTTATCGGTGAAGGAGGTTTTTCTAAATTTCTGCTTTATAATAGTACCTTTTTTCATATATGACTAACTTAAAGCAGCCTTGATTGGGTGTCGAGGTTGACAGATGAATGAGCTATTGATGATGCTGCAGAGAAAAGTAAACTATTTTTCGGGGTAGTTAGTTCTACCAACAGATCTTCTTAATACGAAGATTACCATCAAATTTGAGGAAAAACATAAACTATTTGAATTTCAGGCATGAAGAAGAAACTGGTCGGCATACAAAAAACTATTGATGACATTACAGAAAAACATTTTTCTTTTTCAGAAATATGTGGTTTTGTCCAGAAATAGTAATTACGCAAAAGTTGAATCAATTAAATAGAAAAAAATTGATAATTATCTAGAAATGCAAATAAACTACCAATTGCTTATCAGCTTTGTTTTTTAGTTGTTTCTGTTTTCCGTTCTCTCTCTCCCCCCTCCCATTTTATTCTTTTTTACTTCAGATATTCCCAATTCCGAGACGAATATACATTGGATCAGATAAAAAATTCTCCACGTGTCTCTGGGCCATTAACAAAACTACAGTGTTGTCCCACTTCAGATGGCGCTGCCGCTGCTATTGTAGTTTCTGAAGAATTCGTGAAAAAACATGGGCTTCAAGGTCAAGCAGTAGAAATTCTTGGAATGCAAATGGCAACAGACACTGCCTCCACGTTTGAAGAAAAAAGTAACCTGAAAATGGTTAGTTTTATTATAATAAAGTATATTAAGGAAATGAATAGCCTTTATAATAATAATAATAATCGTATTTAAAAACTACTGTGCCATGCACTAAAATACTAAGGCAAGACATTACTAATAGTGCACAAAATAACTGAAAATAAGCTCATCAAAGTTTAGAAAATGGAAATATCAAAATTATATGTTTAGTAATATCAGGTTACTTTTATGAAATATTAAACCAAATTTAATTTATATCATATAACATATCAACATATAGCAAAATTAAGGGACAACACAAAATAGGTTTAATTCAAATGGTTAGTTTTAAGTACCTTAAAGTACATTAAAAAAAAAGACAACAATAATAATTATAGTTCTATTTTTTTAAACTATGATGCGTTAAAAATGTTGTAATAATAAAATACTAATGTGAGACAAAATAACACTAAAAATAATAACATCAAAACATAGAAAATTAACATTCCAAAATCACGTGTTTAATATGATTTAGTAGTACCAAGTAATGTATATTAAATGCCATATAAGCATCAACATATCAATATGTAGGTGAAATAACTTACCAAAACTATAACAAATCAAAATGTGAAAAATTAAGAGACAACATAAAATGTTATTAGTTGACATGGTTAGTTTTAGTATATTAAAGAAATACATTAGGCTATATAATCATAGTAATTATTGTAATTGATAATTGTACTTAAAAAAATTGTGCCATGCACAAAAACGGTACGATAATAAAGCATTAATGTTAAATAACACTTAAAATAGTTACATATCCAAATATAGAAAAGTTAATATATCAAATCTACATGTTTTATATGTTTAATGCTGCCAAATAATATATACCAAATTACATGTCCATATCAAATAAAATACCGAAATTATAGCATGTAACGTATCTGGACCTAAGAAAATAAGACATAAAAATGAAAAAATAAAGGAAAAGAATGAAATGAGACTAGTGGACATGGTTAGTTTTAGTATCTTAAAATATATTACAGAAAAGGGGTAGGCCATATAATAACAATACTGTTTTGATTATAATAGCAGTTATTATAATAATATTTATATTTTAAAACTATTGTGCCAGATACAAACGTAACTATAATACAATATTTATGTTCAGCGAAGTGACACTATAAAAAGTGACATGGGACTTAAAATATCAAAATTAGGTGCTTGGTATGTTTAATAATATCAAATAATATATATCAAACGACATATCAACATATATATTAGAAAACACATCCAAATTATACCGTATAACATAAAAATAACATACAAAAAACAAGCTAAAATGTAGAAGAATCAGTGAAAAAAATTAAATGGGATTAGTTGACACGGTTAGTTTTAGTATCCTAGTATATTAAAAAAAAGTTTTGGCCTTATAATAGCAAAACATGTTGTAATACTGCTAATAATTATTAATACTTATTTGCTCAACTGGCCTAGGAAGTATTATTAGTAAAGATGGTGGATACAGTAAAAATGTTAAAAGTAGAATGACCAAGGCCCAGTAGTTTTTTAAACAGTTGATTTTTTTTTTTTTTTTAATAATAGAAAGATGGTATCTGACCAAGATTAGACTATTGGAAGTTACATTAATAACATTGGTTAAGTATGGCTCAAGAATGGGAGCCCCAAAAAATGAAGGAAGATTTTTTAGATCTTTACTTGAGTAATTGTCTACGAATTATCTTGGGTACGCGTCTGACTGACCGCATTTTAAATAGTATTTTGTACGAGAATTATGGTTCTATTCCTCTTTCTATGGCTATAGTGATACAAACGTTGGGATGGCTGGGGCACCTTTTGTGGAACGAAAAGAGCCTCATCCCCAAATTAGGTGGGAGGAGATCGTAAGGAAAGATTTAAGGGAAATAGGTACTTAGCTAAGGGAAATTGGGAGAGTCTAAAAAAGGAGCTTCAGATAGATTTGGGCCCGGGAGTACCTTGCATATATGTGTTGCCCTCAGGCGGCTCGGTGCTGGAGTGAGTTGTTTTTAGTAGTAGTGCTATTATATTTAAAAGCTATTGTTCCAGATACAAAAAAAGGTAATACAATGCTAATTTTAAACAGAATAAAACTAAAAAGTAACATATTAAATTATAGAAAAATTTATATATCAAAATTACATATCTGATGTTAGACATAGTATTTAAGAACTAATGTGCTTTATACGAAAGTTGCACCATAATACAATAGTGAAGTGAGACAAAGTATCATTAAAAAAAGTAACACATCAGAATGTACAAAAATTAATGCATCAGTATTACATGTTTGGTACATTTAGTAACATCATGTAATACATTTCAAGTGGCGATACATTGTATCGCCACTTTTACATTGTATCGCCACGTTTAGTATTATACATTGTATCGCCACTTTTAGTATTAAATTGATACAGTCAAATATCAAATAAGACATCGAAATCATGCAGCGTAACAGATTAAAGCATAGAATAAATTACCTACAAAAAAAAATGTTGAAAATTAGGAGACAATATTAATTGGGATTAGTTGGCTTTGTTAGTTTTAGTATCTCAAAATATATTGAAGAAAAGGATGGGCTATATAACAACATTAATTGTTGTAATTATAATAATAAATGTATGTAAAACTATTGAGCCACATGTAAAAAACTACTTTCGGCCAACCAAAGACATTGGAACTTCCTGGGAGGGTGTAAAGAGGGATCCTTGAACAGATGGGGATGGAGAGTAGCCTACGCAGCTGTTTCGGCCTTAGATGGCCTGATGCGGCATTTAGTTGTTAGTAGTAGGATTAGTAGTTAAAAAAATATGTTTTTTTTATTTTTTTATTCTCGTCAGTATTGTCTTTGTCTGGCTTTATCTTGTTTAATTAATATATGCATGTAATAACTAATGATAAATACATAAATAGATAAAAATATGCTTAACAACATCAATTAACATGTATCAAAGAACATATCAGTATCAATATCAAACAGAACATCCAGATTCTATCATTTAACATACTAAAATATGGTAATTTAACATACCCAAAAAATTACGTATCAAAATTTGAAAAATTAGGGAGCAACATGAAATGGTTATTCTAGTATCTCAAATTAGTGTATTCTATGGTAACGTTACAAGCAAATTATGTTTTTGAGTATAGTCATAACAATAAAAGTTACCTTTCATCTGTTATTGAAGCTTTGGGAGATGGAGGCTTTGTCTCCAGGCAAAATCTTATGAAAACCTTGCTTTTGACCTACAAAAACAGTTATATTTTTCTATAAATTCATTTACCAATCGTAAAATTGAAGATAGTGAGGTAAGATTAAGAGGAAACAAAAGAAAAACACAATCCAAAAATGGAAAATTAATGACATAACAATAATGTAACAACGAATACAACAAAATTAACAAATGTATAAAATAAAAAATCTCTGCAAATAATAACGAAACCCTCACTGCCTTTCCATCAATCATACAATGAGAAATTAATATAAGATAGTGAAATATTTTATTCTTAAATGAATATTTAGGCAATACCCAAGGGCCGTCCTAAGCAAAATACATAAGAAAAAAAAGACTTACAGTAAGATGCGTGATCATTAAAATTACAATTTTAAAACAGTCGTGGAATCAGTCCTAGAAAAATTACATTATAGTCCTAGGACCAAAGGGTAAAATCCAGACACAAAAAATGTAGCATGACCTTAAAACATCGACTAAAAGTTTCGTGAAACTATACCCAGTTTAACGTTTTAGAAACTCAGTTTTTAGTTTTAAAAACGTAGCGATATATTTCTAATGGTGGTTAATTGATTAAATTTTTTTTATAGGGATAACCAAAACGAGGGCCGCATCCAGGGGGTACCGGGTTTGAACCCCCCCCCCCCTCTGAAATATTTCTCTGACTCCTAAGTTTGTCTTAAAATGTGGGTATGAAAATCTCTTACCCGACGTCGAACAAAGACTTATTTGGTACATTCTTCGAACACATGTTGGTTTGGTAGCCCAGCCCCCTCCTGCCCCAGGAAAAATCATTCATACGACCCTAACCTGAGGTTCCATCAAAGATCGAACCTTCACAGGGAACTGCCCACTGCATCAACAACTCCTCGCACTTACTATCTTCTGCCTTGCCTGCAGCTCTTTGTCCTCAAAACATTAACCTGAAATACCTTGCTTCTGTTGAAATGCCTCATTTATTTTTTCAGGTTGGATACGATATGACGAAACTTGCGGCCGATCGGCTTTTTGCTGAAACAGGGTATAAGCCCAGTGATGTAGAAGTCGTTGAACTTCACGATTGTTTTTCTGCCAATGAACTAATCACTTATGAAGCCCTTGGGTTGTGTCCCGTGGGAAAAGCCGGGGAGCTTATTGACTCTGGCAATAATACATACGGTGGGAAGTATGTTATTAATCCCAGTGGTGGCCTGATTTCTAAAGGCCACCCTTTGGGTGCCACAGGTAAGTTTTACGTCATACTTTTTACAAAAAACTATTCACCTCTTAGTTTCTTATGAGTAAAAAGAACGTGTGAGATTTTATATATAAGTAATTTCATAGAGTACATTGTCCGTGCATTAAACAATTCGTGGTAACGAACGTAAGTAAGGAGTGACTCGGCCCAATAGTAATCGGAAGTCTAAAAATAGAATTTTAATAACAATAGATACACCAAAAGAATTGGCTTTGTATGCTGATTCCAAATATATAAAGTTCATTAAGTTTAATGTTACCCATCAAAAGCCTGAGAAAATTCGTCTGATTTTCATAAAATCAAGCGACCTTAACGAAAATCACACCATCACATTCAGCATATCATAGAACTACTGTAGAGGTTAAAGCTCCTATCTACAAAAATGTGGAAGTGAGTATTTTTTTTAGCAAAAGAAAAATCGCTGATGTGTGTTTATTTGTTATTTTTTTAATGTTATTTTTATATAGTTTTAATGTTGCTACTTCCTTTCAGTTGAAAAAAAGCTTAATTTAAAATTAAAAAGAAATAAAAATATTGAAGAGCAGGTGAAATTAAAACAACAGGATCCTGCCTTGTGTGTTGTTACGTGGAATACCATATTGGACTTTATTTGAAATGTTGAGTTTTCTCCCGTTTTCTTTTTTTTTAACTTGGTGTTTCTTCATCTTTTTTCTATGTTGGTTTAGACTGGTTGGTTTTTTTTATGGTTTTCTTTTTTTCTTGTCCCGTTGACAATGGGCTCTTGATGTGAAGCAGAAATAATCGGAATTTTATAATTTTTAAACTTTTTTTGTGGTCTTAGTGAAACTTCATATATTTTTCATTATTGTCATTTCGTTTTGATTGTGAAGCTCAAAAATACATAGGTCACTCCTAGGCCATGGGTATAACAACCTGCGGCATTGGTGTTTGTACCTTCCTCTCCACCATTCTAACCCATTGACCCCAGTGGTCAGAAATAAATTTGTTTTGATCATTGTTTTGTGGCACACACATATATAATACTGTCTTGGTTCTTTAAAAGTCAACATTTTGTCTGATTCCCCCTCCTCTACTACTCAGTTACATCCCTGATATCGACTCAATCTCCGTATTCATCAATTCCAGTTAGTTTTAACCTTCGAAGTTTCTTAGAGGTAGCTAGACTCTATGTTCTTTCCGTTGTAGTTACTAAAAGAAATCGTATTTCCTTCATTCTTAGGTTAGCTATCTTTTGAAGAATGAAATATGTCATTTACTGAAATTGAGAGAGAAATGGAGGATATGTTCAAAATTCCAAGGGTGGCCTCCTTGAAATGATGTTCAAGGAAATAAATGAAAATAGGGAAATGAAACTTCAATAAAGAAATGGAAGGAAATTAATTTTATTGAACGATATTTTATTTATCTCAAGATTCTTCGGAACTGCTTTTCTAGAAGTGTTTGGCATTCAAACTAGAGGTTTGAATTATTATTTAAATTGATTTGCATTCATTTATTGCATTAATTGATCTACATTTATTAGATTTAAAACTAATGGAGTATGTTAGCTACTTGTGATAGTTTTAAAGATGATTTAAAATGAAACGAAATTGAAATGGATAAAAAAGAAGCCTATTAGGAGTAGATAGTTTTTCTTGTTCTTTTACCTGTTAGAAGTAAAAGAAGAAAGAATAAAAGAAGGTGCTTTCATTTCAGTCCCTTATTGTTCATATAGTTTTGTACCTGCATTTTCCTATCACATGTTGGTTTTGACAAGAATTACTCTTTACACCATTCACCATTAAATATCTTTGTTGCGAACAGAAATTACTCCGTATATGAAAGGGGGCTGTTCCCCCCTCAACGCCCCGCTCTTTACGCTAAAGTTTGACTCTTTCTCCCAACTCAATTTTTCAAAACAGTAAAAAAAAATTAGCGTAAAGAGTGGGGCGTTTCATATGCCCCAAAAGCTCCTTTCATATACGGAGTAATTTCTGTTCGTTTTAAGTTTTAATGTCGCTCCTTACTTTCAGTAAAAAAAACTTGTTTTTTGTTCAATTTCTGAACGTTTTTGAATTAATACATGTTTTGATTTTGGCTCTCCGCACATGACTAATTAAAACGAAATTTGCACGTTAATTTATTTTTTTTGGCTGAATGGCTTTCTTATAGTTTTGAAAAAAAGGAGCGCGAGAGTAAGCCTAATTACCCTCCAATTTTTTTGTTACTTAAAAAGGCAACTAGAACTTTTAATTTTACGAACATGTTTATTAATAAAAATTTACGTAACTTACGAAAATAAATTCTGTAACGAACTTCTATATTCGTATGTTTATTACGTATATGAAGGGGGCTCACCCCCTGGTCAATGCCTCGCTCTTTACGCTAAAGCTTAAATTTTGTCCCAATTCCTTAAGAATGACCCCTGAATCACAAAGGCCGTAGAATAAATAGTTGAAGTTAATAAAATTACTTTAGCGTAAAGAGCGAGGAATAGAATGAGGTGAACCCCTCATATGCGTAATAATTTCTGTTCGTTTTAAGTTTTAATGCTACTCATTACTTACAGTTGAAAAAAAACTTTTTCATATTTATTTATTATTTTTTTTCAAAAATGCTAAAAAATCTTGCGCCCCCTCCTTGGAAATTTTTTTCTCCCATTACAAATTCCTCCATGGAACGTTCCTCCCACATAATCCCTTCCCCTCAACCCCTTCCCCAACCAAAAAATCCCCCTGAAAGTGTATGTACACTTCCCAATAACCATTACTATATTTAAACATTGGTCAAAGTTTTTAACTTACAGCCCCTCCCACGGGGACTGTGGGGAAGTAAGTCGTCCCCAAAAACATAATTATTAGATTTTTCGACTATGCTGAATAAAATGGCTATCTTGGAATTTTGATCCGGTGACTTTGTGAAAAAAATAAGCGGGGGAAGGGCCCTAGGTGTACTCCAATTTTTTTGGTCACTTAAAAAGGGCACTAGAACTTTTAATTTCCGCTAGAATGAACAGTCTCGCGACATTCTAGGACCATTGGGTCAATACGATCACCCCTGGAAAAAGAAATAAAAAAAATAAACACGCACCCGTGATCTGTCTTGTGGTAAAAATACAAAATTCTACATTTTTGTAGATACGAGCTTGAACTTCTACTGTACGGTTCTCTGATAAGCTGAATCTGATGTTGTGGTTTTCGTTAAGATTCTATGACTTTAAAGGGGCATTTCTCCCTGTTTTCTAAAATAAGGCAAATTTTCTCAGACTAGTAACTTTTGATGGGTAAATCTTAACTTTATGAAACTTACATATTTAAAATCAGAATTAAAATGCGATTTTTTTATGTAAGTATTGTTAAAATTCCGTTTTTTATAAAATTTATTTAATAAAAACTATTTTATTAATATAAAATATTATATATTATATGTAAAATACTATAAGTAAAATATATGTAAAATATTAAATATTATATATTAACATATTTATTATTTTAATAAAAACCCCGTTTTTTAGAGTTTCGGTTACTATTGAGCCGGGTCGCTCCTTACTAAAGTTCGTTACCACGAACTGTTTGATAACTAGCGGAACAGAATTGGAAACCAAAGACGATATACTCAGTGCAGTCAATTTATCTTTCATTGCAAATAACTTTTTTAGAGCACTTTCTAACTAACTTTTTTAGAAATAGGTGCATCATCACTCAAATGAATGTTAATGTGATTAGCTACTGACTTGCCTTTCAGCTCTTTTTACCTCTTTTTACTCTATCCACCTTGTAATCAAATGACTGAACATTACCCTAAAAAAATTTCTCCTTCTTTACCATCACAATAGAGAACTCCATCTGCAAACTTCAGTCGGTGAAAGCGGAAACTTGTCTGGTTTCATTAAACCTGACGCCGCGCTAATTTGCTGATGGCACGCCACAGATGAAAGACGCATTGGCGTGCAGAAAAAATTTTGCGACGTGCCGTCGGTACCATTGGTGTGGCGGGGTGCCACATGTCTGTCTGTGTACTAATTTATGGTGTGCTAAGTAAGCTATCGTGCTAAGTAACTTTGTAGATTTCTTGCAATGCGCTGCAAATTAGAACACAGGGATGGGATGAACGGGGAATTGACAAACTAAGGCTCAAGACGCGAGATAGATTTTAAAAATGAATAATTTTAAAAGCAAAATAATACCTGTAAGGCGAAAATTTTATTGCTATGAGCCAATTCAAATAAATTCTCAAACTATGCTGTTAGAAACCAAAAGGGTTACTGCAAGTGGGAGGATGAGCTCTTTAAGAAATTCATGTGAAATTTCTGGGGGCCCAGGCGCCCAGTCCCCTTAAATGCGCCACTGTCCACTCTGTCTGTAAGCTCTTATTGCCAGTTTATGGGAATAAGTATATATGTATCCATGTTTTTTTTGTCAGGGTGATCATATTGAGCCGATGGTCATTAAGATCAAGAGAGGGCTTGCTCAAACAGAAATCCCAGTTTTAGTTCCCCATTTCGAAACCAAAGCGATTGGGGGGGGGGTCAGCTAGATCCCTTCCAACACCCTCTTTTTCCCAAAGTCATCTGATCAAAATTTTGAGAGAGTCGTATTGATTAGTATAGTTGAAAAGTCAACTAATCATGCCTTTGGGGAAAACACGGCCCTGCAAGTCACGAGGGGAAAGGTCGTAAGTTATAAATATGTCCAGTGTCTACATTTAGTATTTGTTTTTGGGAAGTAAACAGATATTTTTGGGGAGGATGAATTTTCTGTGACGAAAATTTTCTGCAGCGGAGATATTCTATGGGGAGGTAAATTTTCGGGATGAACTTTCAAAGGGAAACCATACACGGGGGAATTTACCAGAATCCTTATACTAAATTCTTTTTATTTGACTTACTCTTTGCCAATTTTATTTTACATGTAGAGATATACCGGTGAAATTGCCCAGGGAAAATTTTCAAAGGAGTTGAAAATGCCTGGGGAGTTTTTTCGTGGGGGTTCACGGAGAGATGTTGTATAGGGAAATTTTACGTGGGAGAAACTTTCCATTGAGGCATTGGGAGGGGAGAATTTCCAGGAAACATTTTCACTGGGGGGAGAATTTCCGGCATGGTTTGAAAAACAGTTAGAAATTAAAAGAAAAACAAGGCTTTTTTTCAAAAAGTTAGCTCAAAAGAATTTTCCAGGCGGAATTGTCCGGAAGAAATTTTCTGGTGGGAATTTTCAGCAGAGATGAAATTGTCCGGGGGAAGGAAATCTTACTCGGAAGGATCTTTCCTAGGAGGAATTTTCTTGGGGGATGGGATTTCCCATGGAGAAAAAAGGCAGCTTTTCCGATAAATAAAAAACATTTTTTTCAACTAAAAGGAAGGAGCCACATCCAAAGTTAAAACAAACTGAAATTGTCTTTTGCATGAGGAGGGGTTCCTCTCCTCAATACCTCGTTTTTTACGCTAATTTTGGCCTTTTCCCAATTAGATAAGAACAACTCCTGAAATAAAACAGCCGTTTAATTAGAGGAGATTTTTAAAATACAAAAAGAAATTTTGTTGTGAATAGCGAGGTATTGAGGAGGGGTTATTCCCCTCATGCACGGAACAGTTTCTATTCTTTTGAGTTTTAATGCTACTGCGCCCTTTCAGTAGATTTTTTTTTTATTATTTAGGCCTAATCGCTGAAAGGCTAGACCAACTGTCATGGGAAACTATTGAAGAAGCGGCTAATTTTGAATAGCCAAAATTAGCCAGTATATTATTTTCTTTATCCTGAGCCCGAGAAATTCCAAATCGGGGTTTTTATAATATCCATTCATGTAAGGAGAATTTTTTCGTATTTTATTCAAAATTTGGGAATTGAATTTTGGCAAAATCTAAAATTAATCTGAACAAAAAAAAACTGATCAGAAATATCAAAATTGATATATCGACTATCGAATATCGAAAGTAAAAATATCACCAAATTATCGCCCAAACAATAGTGTTGACAAAAATTTACAAAGTTGCTTAGCACACTAGATTACTTAGCTCACCGAAACCAACAAACTACTGCAAATACAAAAGGCTAAATATAGACACGCCGATGGTGCGCCACCTCGCACAATTGTACCGATGCGCCGCCAAAACTTTTCTTTAAACCAGCGCGCTTTTTATCGGCGGCGCGACACAAATAAATGGGTGCGGTTTTAGGGTCTATCAACCAAGCTAGTAATCTAGTTTCTGCCTTCACCGACAGAAGCTGATCTTATCACAGAAAATCTTGAAGGACTGGTTGTTTCACTAAGTTTTAATAAGCCAAAAATTTCAAAGACGGCATTTTTATTTGTGGCAACATGGGGAAGAATCTACCAAGATAAATAAATTTGTCCATCTGATTTGAGTTATCTCCCTCTATTTTGCAAACTTTTTAAAAGATCGGGTATCCATTTCCAAATAAGACTTCTCTGAGGTGGTCAAGCTCGGAGTAAAGAAAACGCGGTGAACAAACGCGTGTATTGTTCTTTCGACTAAAGAATTCACAACCGCTCTTTTCACAACAGGAGAATGATTAGAAGCACAATTTAAGCACCTGTCACTTTGTGTAGGCTTTGTGGGCAACTAAAACTCAAAAGATGTATAAATCCGAAGTAACAGGGCAATCTAGAAAAGGTACACGCCTATTCACCTCCGATTCTTTACTAAGTTCAAGTTTTATATTAATGGAACTAAGCAAACCACAGAAAGTTTCTAGAGAGTCTTCGTTATGTTCTCGCAAATAAAAAATGTCATCTCATCTTTGGTCTTTGAAACGACCAGAAATTTTGTCTTGTTAAAACTCAGTAAAATAACATGTTCTTCGAGGTTTACCATGATAAGATCAGCTTCTGTCGGTGTAGGTAGAAACAAGCTTAGTCAAATTTTATTCGATCAGGCTAGTTTGATTTGAACTGTAAGTAAGGAGCTACTCGGCCCAATAATAGCCGAGACTCTAAAAAACGGAATTTTGATAACAATATATACTTCAAAAGAATTGGCATTTTATGCTGAATCTAAATGTATGAAGTTCAGTAAGCTTAATGTTACACATCAAAAGCTACGTGTCTGAGAAAATTTGCCTGATTTCTGAAAAAGGTGGGAGCACTCCCAAAAGCTCAAGCAATCTTAATGAGAATCGCATCATCAGATTCAGCATATCAGACATTACTATGGAGGTTTCAAGGTTACATACAAAGAGGTGGAATTTTGCATTTTTTGCCCAAAAAAAGATCACGGATGCATGTTTATTTATTCTTGTTGTTTTTTTTTCTCTCCCGGAGATGATCGTATCGAACGAGTGATCCTAGAACGTCGGGAGGGGGCTCATTAGAACGAAAACGGAAAGTTCTAGTGCCTTTTTTAAGTGACCGAAAACTCTTTTGGGAAAATTGTCCCTCTCCCACTTCCCTTTTTTTTCTCAAAGTCATCCAATGAAGATTTTGACATGTCCATTTGATTCAGCATAGTTAAAGGGCCTAATAACTATGTCTTTCGGGTTGGCATGACGCCCATATTCCCTGGGGAAAGGGCTGTAAGCTACGCTATTTGCCCATTGTTCACATGTAGTATCTTGTTATTGGGAAATAAACGGTAATTTTTGGGGGATTATTTTGTGGGGTGGGGGGAGGGATTTCCCAAGGAGAAAGTTTTCCCTGGGGAGGAAGGTTTACGGGGGTTTTCCATAGGGAATTTTAAACGGGAGGGAAGGGGATTTTTTGCAATGCTTTGAAAAACAGTTAGAAATTAATTTAAAAAATTAACTGAAAGTAACGAACAGCATTAAAACTTAACACAAACAGAAATTATTTTGTGTGTAAGAGGGGCTGCCCCTTTCTCAACCCTCGCTCTTTACCCTAAAGCTTGGCTTTTTTTGACAGTTCGTTAAGAAAGACAGCTCAAACACAAAGGCCGTTGAAATTGAGTGAGATGTATACTTTTTTAATTTAAGACTTTAGAGTAAAGAGCAAGGGTTGAGGTAGGGGCAGCCTCCCTCATATACGGAATGATTCCTGTTTGTTTCAAGTTTTAATGCCGCTCCTTACTTTCAGCTGAAACACATTTTTTTTCTTATTTTACTTTCCCATGACAAAGGCCCATGACAAGCCCAGTTATACAAAGAGGCTTTTGAAATAGATTGACATCAAAATTTCGGTTTGGCTCGGAGCAGAGATATTGGTGATTTTAAAATAGTGACTCCTATGCTGGTTTTCTAAGACTAGAAGCTGACAGTTTATTAATCCCTGATGTCGCTTTCATAGTCTCAAGTGGAAACTTGCTCCTAATCCCTTTCCCTCCCCCAAATACCAAAAAGGGATTGTACAACAGAAGGACTAATTAAAGTTAATCAAAATCTTAGTTTTATTGGTTGACTTACTTAGCGAATGAAAGAATTTACCAGCTCAGTCACATGTGATGTATTTTGCGAGTAGCATTGCCTTTTGCTAATCGTGGATATTGGTGAGTGGCCCACGTTCGGAATTAGGTTTTTCGGCTTTCTAATTATGCTAAATTTTTTTTGTTATTTTTGATGGTTTTCCGAGGCGTTTGGTTTTTAGAATTTTTATTCTTCCAATTTTGGCTTTATTTGTATTTGCTGTTAGCTTTCTGTGTCGTTTGTTTTCATCCGGTTTGTTTCTTTCAGAATAAGTCTCTCTTATCAAGCCCTTCGTTACGAAGTGTAAGTAGGGAGTGACTCGGCCCAATAGTAACTGAAATTGTAAAAAAGAATAGAACTTGGATAACAATAGATCCAACAAAAGAATTGGTTTTTTATCATTATTCCAAATATATAAAAACTCGTCATAAGTTACGAGCCTGAGAATTTTTTTTCACTTTCAAAAGGAGTGGAAACATCCCCGAAAGGTTAAGATATCGTATCGAAAATCATGCCATCGGATCCAGCATATACGTGAATTCTACTGTAGATGTATCAAGCTCAATTCTACAAAAATGTGGTATTTTGTATTTTTGCCGGAAGAAGAATCACCGATGCCTGTTAATTTGTTGTTGAATCACTGTGAACTAATGGTCGTAGAAAATCGGCAGAGGGCTCATTTGAACAGAAATAGAAATTCCGATGCATTTTTTTTTCACCTCGGTTTGACACCATTTCGAAGGCTGTTTCTCGGTATTCCCATAGATTTGTTTTCGCAATAAACTATTACCTCTAAGATCCATCAAAATAGTAGGATAGTTAATATTCTTAACTCTTCTTCAACTGACGATTCTCCCTTGCTCGTTGTTTGTTTTTTTTTTTTTTTTTTCAAAACGCGCTTTTAAATTCTCGATTACTCTGGGCTAGGTTCGTTCTTTACTGCTAAGGGCAACCATTATTTTGGACTTCAGTTGTCGTCATAACTATGACATATCGTTGCTAGTAATTTTGGGAACACCTTGGGCATGATTTGTCAAATCCAGACCAAGTAAGTTTTTATTCGTTGCTAATTGTCTACGTCACATGTTCAGCGTATCTAAAAAAATCAATATGCTTTTACAACATTTCCTTCAGCATGTAAATCTGGTTTGGCAAGTTTTTTTTTTGCTTCCTCTGCCATCTTTTAATTTGAATTATCTTTGGATCATTGCCATTTGAGATGTTTTGTTATTTTACTCCGTTACATTCAAACAGGATTTGTCTTATCAGCGACTCTGACAAAAGATCAAAATTTTAGTTTATTTATTGACTATTTTGCTGTAGTCATACGTGACATCTTTAAACAAGTAAGTTTATTTTTACTATTCCTAGGTATGGGTGCCCATAAGCTGAATTTTAGAGGGGGGGGGGGCTTACCTGGTCTAATTGGCTCTTCCAACGCAGTATAATAGAAGTTTCAAAAATAGGAACTTGTCTATTATATATGCTTGTTTGTTATTTATTTATATTTTTGTGTGTATAGATAGATAGATAAGTGTATTTCAAAAACCCGTGGGCCATATACACAAAATATAAATAAATAATAAACAAGCAAGGAAATTAACAACAGTACGAACACGCACAAAAAACAGAATTCAACGCAAAAAGTACCTAATCTAACTACAAAAGAAATTAATCATATAAAACTTTTTCTTCTTATTAAAGATTTATCTATATATACTCCCACTCGAAATATTGTGGTTGGGTTACTATTTTGTAGAATACCCGGAAGCATCAAATTAACCCCATGCAAATAAATTTCCCGTAAATCCAAGAGCACTGGGCATTTCTGGAGAAAATGATCCAAGTCTTCATCATCATCTTTACAAAGGGGACAGACATACCGCCTATCAAGACCAACTATCATTTTATTTTTGTCGAACGTTTTTTGCCTGTTCTGGATTGGAAGACAATTTGCCTTAAGCTGAATCCAACGACGTAGAATCATAGCCGGTAAGTTAAATTTAAAATAAACTTCCTCCCCAAAACTAGGTTTTGCCTGATTATAATGTTGCAGGGTTGTAGAATCAAAAACCAGCCCTTGCCAATGCTGAATTTCCTGACTCTCTAATATAAATCGTACCTGGCTTTCTAAATTTGTTGGTACATCACGAGAGCAAAGACCATTATTCCATAAATAAGGCATTCCTACTTTTTCTAGTAATGATTTAATTTGGGATGGCCACGAGGTTTTTAAACCACATTTCAACATCTCTTCATATGCCGCTCTTACTAGTCTATCTTCATTACTCTTAGTTAACTTCAACCAGAATCTAAGCATTAAAATATACCTACGTAGCTTTAAAGAAAACAGGCCCATATCACCTTTCAGAATCTGTGAATGAGTTGTCTGATGTAGACCAAACACTCTTTTATAATACTGGAGCTGAAGGGACTCCAGTTACTGCACCGTTTCTCCACCCCATATCTCTGCTCCATATTCTATCACGGGTAAAATTTTTGTGTTAAATATTCTTTTATGTATTTTTAGGTTTTTGATCCCCATTATCGTCGGGTTTCTAAATATAGCTGACATGGCCACCCTACCTCTCTTAATTATTTCATCAACATGACTCCTTAGGCTTCCATTTTCCGATAAGATAAAGCCTAAATATTTTATTCTTTTACTTATAAATAGTTCCTTATTATTAAATTTAAATGTATATTTTTCATCGTCCACAACCTTCCTTTTTTTAAAAATAACAACTTCGCTCTTTTCAGTATTCAGCCTTAACTTTTTTATATGCAAATATTCTTCTATGAGATTCAAAAGAGTATGTAGATCTTGCGGTTTATTAGCCACCAAAGCAATATCATCTGCAAATAATAAGAGAGATAGTTTTTGAGTCCCTAGGCTAACTTTCGGAGCCCATCTTTTCTCTAGAAAATTAACAACATCATTAATAAAAATATTAAACAACTTAGGTGAAAGGGTGCTGCCCTGTTTTACTCCCCGCTTAATATCAAAAAGCTTCGAAAACCTATTACCAACTTTAATGATTCCACTCACACAAGTATACATGCTCACTATCAATCTAACAAATGAATGGGGAAGGCCAATATTTAGCATGGCATCCTTCAATAACTCTCTGTCGACACTATCAAAAGCCTTATGGAAATCCAGAAATCCCACATAAAGACAAGTTTTACCCTTTCCATATTTATCTATTAATGCCTTTAAAATAAACACACTATCTGTCGTCCCATATCCTGTCCTGAAACCTCCTTGTTCCTCATGTATTAAACTATTTTTATTTAACCAATTGGAAAGCCTGGTATCTAATATTTTCTCCAAAACCTTACTTAAAGCAGGGACAAGTGCTATTAAACGATAATTTTCATGAGCCTTCGGGTTTCCTCTCTTAAAAAGTGGTATAAACAATGATGTCTTCCAAGCGCTTGGCCATTGCCCTGACCTTAACACCTTATTACAAAGAAGAACAATTATCGGCATCAAAATGGAAAGAAAATTCTTAAATAACAATATTGGTATACCATCAACACCCGCAGCAGTACCACCTTTTAAATTCTTAAATATTGACTTAATCTCTTGGCCATTCACATCACCAACTAAATCGTAATCATGTTCTCTCATGGGATGAATAACCATCTCTGGGTATGCGCTACCTCCTGAAGATCTGCACAAACACCTTCTAATATGGCCCACGGGTTTTTGAAATACACCTATCTATCTATCTATCTATCTATTGTCAAATTTCATCTGTTATCTTTAGAAATGTTAGATGATTTTGAGGTACTTAGCTTTTAGTTTTGGGAAAAAAAGGGGCCTCCCTCAGGCCATTCAGCGTGTCACCAGGTGGCGATAGGGGAACGCCCTCAGATATGTAGGGCACCTCTATAGGAGGCACGGACAGGGGGGACGTTGTCCTTGAGAGTCCATAATAGAAACTGGGGCACCCTCGCCCGGGGCCATAAATACAGGTGGAGGAGGAAGAAGGCCGCTCAAATGTAAACTCACCGGCGTGTCCAAATGTCCCACGAGTTACAAACCTTCTCCTAGTAATGGGTTAAATTGCATAATGACGCAGAACACCGTCGTGGGAGGATCCTCTATAGGGGGACAGCTGCGGCAGGCGTTATATCTAGATCTATGGACAACGGCCTCTTCAAAGGGCTGCCTCGACCATTTTGGGGTATTTCCAAGACTGGGGACCCTGCGGTTAACTCTATTCCCACTTAAGGAATGGGGCCCTTCGAGGAAATTGTAGCCTCGTAAACGACAGAGCATTCGCACGTGATTCTGATTATTGGATAATTCTTCTGGGCTTGGTCTGTTTTGACGGGCGTTTTCGGGATGAAAAACCTCTTCCTAGCTAATTTAACTACTATGGGTTGCCTCCCCGTAGTAGCATAATATTTGTAGACATGAATATGTATAACAAATCGGAGGTAATAGGCTTGGGATTGTCTCTGCAGGATTTTGACTCTTGTTGATGGAAGAGCATCGCCAAGTGCTGAAAACCATGTTGTGAACAAGATGGGTCAAGGATTGCACAAAGCCTCCATTCATACTGGAGGTCCTTGCTGTCCGGTTCTAAGCCAGCTTAAGCGCTTCGGTGTAAACTTGAGAAGATATCTTGATCCCCTTCGTGTACTGGTATCCGGGAACATTGCTTTTTCTGAGGCCAAAACAATTTCAATGATTCAAAAAACACGCAAATTGGAACTTGGAATTTTACGACGTTAAAAAATGACTATCGTATCGACATTTTGACTGATGGATTCAGAAGATTCGAACTGGACTAATTAGGAGTTTCAGAAAATCATATCTCTGGAGTAGGAAGCATGAAATTAGATGATATAGAACTTGTTTACTTAGGCAGGAAGCATGGGGTACATAGACAGAGAGTAGGGCTCATGATGAATAAGGAAGCTCCTAAGTCGTGTTTAGGCTTGGAAGGTATTAATAATAGAATACTAATTGCTTCTTTTATGACTAAAAAGTTCAGGATATCAGTTATAGTTGTATATACTCCGGCTGAAGCGACTGACGGAGATACTGGTGACTCAGATGAATTTTTCTTACCGTTACAGGAGCAAATGGATAGGGTCCCAGGTAGAAATATGGTATTTTTACTAGGAGATTTTAACGCCTAGGTCGGCAGAAATAGGGATATACGGTATCATAGTCTAGGTGAATTTGGTGTAGGAAAAGAAAACAGTAATGGCTACAGACTTGCAAATTTGTAGGTATAACAGTCTAGTTGTTTGGTCATAAAATGGCCCATAAGTTGACATGCTATTCACGTGATGGTAAGACAGCAAACCTTATTGAATATGTAATAGTAAGCCAAAGACTGGCAGGATCAATACGAGGTACTAGGGTATATAGGAGGGCTGTCATTGGTGTTAAAAGTAAAGATCACCATCTAGTAGTGTCTGCGGTTAATTTAAAGCTTGAATTTCGGAAGAGTAACTACCTCCCGGAAAATTATGATGTGGGTAGACTAAACTTGAGAGTTTAAAATTTGATAATGTAGAAGATGGTTGGAATAATTTTAGAAAACAATTTGTGAAGCTGCTGATGGTGCCTTAGGGAAGAAAGTTAAGACTGCAGCTAGGAATATTAGTGAAAAAGCTTTCTATAGCTATAATGAAAGAAAGATTGAGATAGCTAGGGCACGTTCTGTGGATGAAGGATGAAAGGTTGCCGAAGATTGTCCTTTTCGGCCAACTGTCTAGGGCTAAACGGAAAGCAGGTCGTCCTCATCTGGGTGGTAGGATGCCATAAAGAAAGATTTAAAGGAAATGTGAACTTCCTGGGAGGGAGTAAAGATTGAGGCTTCGAATAAATTGGGATGGAGGAGGAGCGTGCGTAGCTGTGTTGGCCTCAGGCGGCTTAGTGCTGCGGTGAGTTGTTAATAGTAGTAGTAGTAATAGTAGTCGTCCAGATTGGCTGAAGGATGAACTTTCTCTGGAGAATGCTGAAAATTAGTTTTATTTGATGCAGTACAACTTTCTAAAACTGGCTTTCTGAGGGGCTATCCTATCAAAACCATGTGTTGACCCCATCAAGTATAAGTATAAAACATGCATAAAATCGTCTTATTAAACTTGCTAAAGGACGAATGTCGACTAGCACCCTTGTGCTATGCCTGGTGTTGTGAAGGAGGGTAAATTAGAATATGACATATACAGCTCGTTTTGGAACCTAAAAAGTACTTGCAAGGGCTAAAAAAAAAAAAAATGGCTGAAAACCACTATAAGTCTTGAACTAGGAATAAGTAAAAACTTGTCATATAGTTTGTTTGGACGCCGGTATAGTAAATAAAGTGCAACTACCACACGGCTAGACGCTGAAGTTTTTAAGAGCTAGGGGACAAAGATATAACGGGAAAAGTCTTTAGTTTAGAAAAACACTGCTTTTAAGATTTCGAATCTTTCTACTTGATACATCTTTTATGCGATTTTAGTCTCTTGAGGGATGTGTCAACTGCCCTTTTGTCTTTATCGCGAGTCCTAGACTTATAGAACTATTCTTTTTATTGATAATTTCATTTAAACTTTTATAACAAACATCAAATAAAATTATATGTTTTGTAAGGATAATTGAAGCATAAGAAAGCCGTTAGGGTCAAGTTTTCAGTGAAGATGAAAAAAGATATTTTCTAAATCTAGGGGGGGGGGACTTTTTCAAATTTTAAAACGAAAATACAAAAAAGATATTTTTAAGTATATAGCGGACAATTCCACTAGCTTTGAATAAAAAAAGCTAAAGTATTTAAGCTTTTTCTCTGAGCAACTTTAATGGAAACGTACCTTAAAATTATGTATTAATTACAGGGCTTGCCCAGTGTGCTGAACTTGTTTGGCAGCTAAGAGGAGGAGCTGATAGGCGTCAAGTGCCCGGAGCAAAAGTAGCGCTACAGCGTCTTGGAGGTGCGGCAGTCGTTGCGCTCTATAAGTTGGGTTTTCCAGTGAATAAATCTAAGTAAGCACTTTTAAATATACTCTCTTTCTCTCTCTAGTACCATCTTTCTCTCTTTCTCTCTCTCTGATCTATTCTCTGCCTTTTTTTTCTAGTGATGCAATTGCCAAGTTAAACTTGGAATAAGTGTGAGCTCAGAAAGGATACCAGAAACTTTTTAGGGGTTTCTGGGGAATAAAAAAAATCTAAAATGTTTTATTAGACATATGTATTTTATCATATATATGAGAGTATCAAAAAGGGTATTTTTCAAAATATAGGAGAAGAGGGGAAGGTAAAAAAAAGGTTCTGCTGAACAGCTGCTGAATAGCTTCATCTGTTTGATAACAGCATTCCAAAGAAGAAAGAATTGAAAAACGATGAAGCAGAACAATCGACTAAAAAGGAATGATAAAAAAAAGCTGGAAGAGATAGGCAGAGAAGAATAAACCTGATACAAAATCCGGTTTTTTTTTAATATGCTAAAACTGCATGCTGATCTTCTTTGATATACCGAATAACTTTAAATATATGCAAACACTTAATATTAAAAATAAATTTGATTACATTTTTTGCCAAAATCTAAGATTAAACATAGCCTCAAAATAACCTTAATTAAATAAATCACTGAAAAGTCTGCACTCAAAAAGATAATGAATTTAAGTTTCCTTGTCATGGGAATCACAGGCTGAACCCTTGCTGTTGGAGCTGTTCCAAGGGTCATTCAAGCCCAGGAAAAAATTCATGACATCACCACTCCCGACTCAAATATAAGCAAAAAGAAGCCGAATCAGAGTGAAAAATTTGATTAAAGTAGGCAATCCACCAGGCGCGGCCCCCCTCCCTAGCTGTGGTTGCTGGGGCATCTGAACCAATTGCCCTTCGTAGGAACGGCTTTTATTGCTTTTATTGATTGTAAATAGAGTGATTTCATAAGTAGATATACAGAAATAGATGATTTACAGTAATCAGTGACAATTGGTGTTAGCTTATGATTAGGAGGAGTTTTAAGAATTTGAAAAAGAGCAGTATGATCGTTAAGAAACTTAAGGACTGGGGGCTTATCAGCTTAAGAGAATTACTCATGCCAATTAATGTACAAACTTTTGCTTAAAGTCTTATGAATTTCGTTAATATTGTTAGACAACATGCATAAAAGTGAAACAAAAGCGTAGCGTATGCTGTTTTGTGAGCAACGACGAAAAGAAGGAAAGAACGAGGAGGGTTAAACCCCTTCCTTCTTCCTGTTTACTTCCCTGGTTTCACTATCTGTTGATTTTAGGAGTATATATAATTCTTGAGAATATTAAGTTAAGTTTTTGATCTGCCGTAGTTTTTGGCAATGCCTTTTATAATAATCTTTTTCATCAAAAAATCAGAGTAGAATGGATAATGGATTTTCAGTTATACAGATAGAAAACATTTGCAAGATCCTTTTATATTTTATGCGGCTGAAACGATCCTGAATCTGAAGCAGTAGTTACCCTTTAACATTGGTCTATCTTACCCGACCTTTTTTTAAGGATTTTTTCGTATTGTGTTCTGTTGTAACTGTTAATATGCTTAAATAAATGCATGCAAGGTCTATTATTGAAGAAATCCTGTACTGTTGTCTTTAAATGAAATCAAGTTTTTCTCATTTCATCAAATAATCCCAAATTTTTACAAAAACAGTTTCTTTGTAAAATTTAATACAAAGATCTTTTGAATTAAGTATTTTAACACCAAAACTTTTTGCTGAGTATCATACTTCAAATCAGGACCATATTCAGGAGGTCATTCAGAGGGTTAAACGTTTTTACCTGCATTTCAAGATCAATTTGTGAGTCGAGAAGATATTTCATAGTTTTTTAGGATATATATTCTTTTTACCTGTATTTTTACAACCAATTTGCAAGCCAGGGAAATATTTCGGGGGAGAGTCCAAACCCCGTATATTCTCTCCTCATGGATACGTTCCTGCTTCCTATCACCCGGTGCAATCATAAAAAGGTGAAACAATACGGACAGATACAGGTTGCTAAGGGATACTTTTGGGCCTAGATCCAAGGCATCGAAGCTGCAGAGGATATCGGCGGTAGAGTGTAACATAACAGACAACAGTTGGGCCTTGGAAATTTTTTGGTTAGAACTTCGGTTGCTTCCCAGGGATTCGAAAGTGCTAAAATTCGCTTAGAGCCAATGCGACTTTTCCAAAAAGCTCTAGCCTATACGGTGTCGATGGTAGAATCGTTCAAGGTCTCATACTTTGGGGAATCATCGGCTTTTCAATTTTGAAGCTTTCTAGGGCCTTGATCGAAAACAAGCCTGTAATCTAAAATTTTTGTGGGGAAAGATCATTAACTCCAGCTACGTGCCTACAGACTTGGGTGCTTCCGTACGGGAAGTATATGAGATTTGGAAGTAGCTTAGGTATCTGAGAATATATTCCCTTGTCACCTTGACTTAAGATCCTTGCCCCATTAGGTACAAGCACACCTGAGAACTTTTGCGGAAGGTCTCAGTTTTTTTATGGGCATCTGTTATATCTTGTTCGAACTAAAATCACCTAGTCCTTTAAAATATGTACGATTAGAGCACCAAATTGGTCCAGAGGTCTCTCCAATACTCACTCCTTCTCACCACCAGCTTTTTAGCAGAAAAGTATGCTGGTCTTTTTTCTCGTTCCCGGTGGGCTTACAACTCATTGGTCAAGTACCATGGGTCATCGCGACATGGGATCGATTATCTAGGATCGTATGCCTCTTTTGGAGCCTTTGTTCAGAAAATTTCCGATTTAATTGAAACTTGTGAGTTAAAATTATGGGGAAAGATGAGAGGGGAAGAATCTTAAGAGCCGTATATCACTTCTTAGTATCATCTATCAGAGTCTGACTGAAATTTGATGGGTTTACAGCTACAGCCAGGTGGTTTTTCCCGAAAAATTTTGGACAAGTAGTTTTTTATTTCGGTTGAGGCGCTAGCAGGTTTAAAAGTTCACAAGTCGGGGATTCCTGGCATGCTACACAAAGCCTACAGGCAAATCAGTCAAACACTTATCAAGTCTCAACTTTTGTCTACCACGTTATAGTCTACCACCTGTTAACTTGGAAACCTCACAGTTCAACCCACAACATTATATATATATATATATATATATATATATATATATATATATATATATATATATATATATATATATATATTATAATTATTCATTCCTTTTTATGCATGTCGTCCGACAGGCTCTTTAGTTAGTAAATTAATTAGGCCTATTATTTAATTAGTAACTAATTAAAATTATGGTCATCATAGACATAAGGTATGTCCTCCTGATTTTCCTGTCAAAATAATCATCTTTTTAAAATATTTGTTTAGCAAACTAAAACTATCTGTACCTTGAGATCAATTACCAAACCCCATGTGGTAAACCCTCAGGGGGTAGATATATCTCTGGCATCGCTGTAAGAAATTGTAATTTTAAAGCTCAACCGCCGAGATGACTGTTGCCGATTCAGATACTAAGGACTTCATTTGTGCGAATGTTTTCGAAGAAATAAAAAAAGTATTAGAGGCCGATGGGGCAAACCTTGTCAAGAAGATCAATGGTATATATGCTTTCAAAGTCCGAAATGGCCCAAATGGAAAAGAGGCCATGTGGATTGTTGATGCTAAGAATGGAAAGGGGTCAGTCACAATAAATGGAAAAAGTAAGTTTCATTATGTTTAATATATTTGGTTTGAGTACAGTCTAGTACAGACTTAAGTCCAGAAATTATGGCCTTGGTTCAAGGGCGTCGCCAGTTTTTTTTCGTGGGGGGTGGGGTACAAAAAACTTTATAATGCGTCAAAAACTTATTTATATGCATTTTTTGTTATGTTTGTAGTGCCTCGATTCAAATAAATTTAGGTTGGGTTGGGGGGGTCAAACCCAGTAACCCCCGTCCCCTACCGACTGTCTACCCGATGACAAGCTATTGGTAGCTTGTAGGGAAATTTTTGGACACAGGCCTTTAGTTGATCTCGAAAAACTGAAATAACGGGTACCTGTTTCTTATAATAAGAAAGAATTTCAATTCAAACTTATCGGTTATATAATAAGCACTATAAAATTTTGACACAAGAATCTGGTCAAGTATTAACATCTTCATACCACACTATTAGCTTAGTTCAGATGGGATAATAACCGGTTAGTTTGCTTTGACTAGTAACAGAATATAGTGTCTCACCATGTATATTCAAGTTAAGATTTGGGATTTGCCAAGAAATTTCCACTTTGTTTCGTTTTTATTTGTATTTGCGATTATTTTCACATTTTTGTTTCTTAATTTTTTCATGGTCGGTGTAAAGAGGGAAGTAAAAAACGTTTTTACTTCGTTTTGGTCTTAAGTTTGTCTTACCTACTTAAATAATGGTTAAGAATATGAATGTGACAAATAAGCGTCAATTGACATGGACAATCTTATCGTCAAAACGAGGAAGACAACAAATGAAACTTTTGTTCAATATGCAAGTTTTAAAAATGGGAAACCAGAAGTTCTATTAAGAGATGGTCAGATTTAAACTCAGATCTCTCTTTCTCTCTCCTCCCCTCCCCCAAAGCTTTTGCCCTCTCCCCTGCCTACTTACTGAAAGGTGATGACAGTGAGGAAAAGGAGGTGGCTAGCTCAATTTCAAAGCTGTTTTTATCTTTGTTTGTGCTATATATAGCTCAGTTGTAGTTTAAAGAAAAAATCGGTTGGTCAAACATCAGAATCTTTATAGGTAGTATTAGATATGGCGGCGAAATTCAAAGAATTAAATCGTGAGTACTAATTAATAGAAACTCAGGATGTAGTTGTAAGATGTAAATAGACTGTATCTTATGGAGAGTCAATAAATAGAGTAACTGGTAGTGTATCCAAGGGCATGTTCAGGATATTTTTTTGAGGGGGGAGGGGTACAAACACCTTTACTAAACGTATACGCATTTTTGCTACTTTTTATGGGTCAGACAAAATTTCACAGGGGGGGGGGGGGTTCAACCTTGGTAACATCCGTTATAAGGCCTTATCCTGGATTGGGGGGGGGGCTCATTTGTAGGGTTCTTTTTTCTGGTTAATTAGTTTAAATGTGTTTTTAAAATGCTCCCAAATCGGGAATCTACTCGCCGTTGTCCTGTACTTGGGGTATTTAGACTTGGGTTATTATTTGCAAAATGCTCCCAAGTTGGGAATCTGCTCAGCATTGTCCGCCACTTGAGGTACTTAGACATGGAGTTTTACTTGTAAAATAGACACAAGTCGGGGATGTACTCATCCAATTTCCGTTATTGGGGTGTTTAGGATTGGGGTACTATTTGTAAATTGCACAAGCTGGATATCTACTCATCATTGTCTGCCGCTTGGGGTGTCTAGAAAATGGGGAAGAATTGACTTCATTTAATTTCCCTTGTTAAATCCCTTTTTTAATATTATTTACTTTTACTAGCAAAGCCTGATGTGACGATTACCATGGACGATTCAGATTTACTTGAACTGATGTCAGGTCGGCTTAACTCCCAAAAAGCCTTTTTCCAGGGAAAGCTGAAAATCCAGGGAAACATGGGACTTGCTATGAAGCTCCAAGAATTTCAGAAGAAGGCCGAGGAAACTTTAAAGGCTAAATTGTGATTTTCTTTCTTTCTTTTTTTTTTTGCTTTGTATTTCAATTGGGACCTGTTTATGTCTTTTTGTTAATCTGCCAATTTACTTACTATATAAAAAGAGTGAAATGAAATTTCTTCTTTTATGAATATTGGTAGGAGATAATGGTTTTTTTTTTAAATAGACAAAATTCTTTCTGTCTCCTTTTTTCTTGTTTTTAAGGCTATGATCGAATTAGTGGTATAAGCTAACATCAGCTGACATTCACGCATATCTTGGGTTCAGAAGCTGTGTTTTTGCGTATAAACTAAGGCTTTCGCTTCTTCTGTCAAACTTCGTCCATTTTGTAGCAGATTCATCAAATTAGCTAAATTAAAAATTATTGAGCGGGTGCCGACTTTCCGCCTGCTGATTTGCATCACAGAACGCCAGATATGCCGCAGAGTTCCGCCATGCTTGGTGCGTACCATTTCTGAAATTGGATGCCCCCTCGCAAATTATATGGAACGTTGTATATTCGTTTTTAAGAAGTATTTTAAATTCTGTCATTCAAACTTCAAAATGTTTGTAGAAACAAAATTAAAGTGATCATACGGCCTTGAAAGACATCAATTTGTTAGAATCCAGCCAGCGATTCCGCTTTCTGACAATGTGTAACAGATGGCAGTTTTGTCTCGTTGGCTTTATCACCAACTTTTAGTTTTATCCAATTAGTAGCTTTACTCTTAATATTGATTATGAAGAATTTGAGTTTCAACATAAATAATTTGACTATCCTGCTTTTCTATGTCAAAAAGTATTGGCTTAGAGTCAAATGCAAGGCTTCTTTTTTCTTCTTTCTATTTGATCGTATATTTCTGTTTTCGTCAGTTATGTTTATTTTATTACTTGTAGTCATAGATTTATTACCCGAATAGATACAGACAACATAGAAAAGTATTGCGTTAATTGAGAAGATAACACAGGTAACAACAATGGTGGCAGACAGTGGCTATAGAAAATCAGACCTAAACAACCGGTTTTGCCTGCTTCAACCAAATGGAAGAAAAAGCGCAATGAGCGCGCCAAAGTTATGTGTAACAGATGCTGTAAAGTAGTTATTTTGAATAGTTGCATGTCCCTGTTTCAGCCGTCAGATGAAAAAAACGGCACCTATGTAAACCCTTTGCTGTGATAGTTGTAACAGTAATTTATTTTTAGCGCAAAATAAGCAAAAAAAAGTGGAGCAATGAAATATAAAAAGAAAAGAAACCAAAACAATAAACTAGAGTAAAAACATTGGATAATACCATGAAATAGCCAAAAATATGAAATATTAGACTAGGACAGCCCCAAATGTAGTAAGGCCAGTAACTATAAAAACTATGTGATGATGTGGGGATACAATATGATTTTGAAAATTTAATAAACAGATTCATATTACTATATTTAAATATTCTCAATCAAAGAGAATGATTTTAATTGGCAATCGGTGACAAACAGCCATGGAAAAAATTTTCTCCATGAAGAGCACCACTTTAAAAATGACCACATTCTTTGGCATAAGGTGATTGTATCAAAAGTAAAAATGTGAGTGATTTCAGACTGTAAGTAGTTTCTTGAGATAAAATATAATGTTGAAAAAATCATTGATTTTTTTTTTTACTGTTATCTATTACTATATTCAAATATCCTCCGCGAAAGAACATGATTTTAATCAGCTGACGGTAACGAAAATCTGTTGAAGAATTTTTCCCCTTGGGAAGCACCACTTTAAAATTGATCACATTCCTTGAATTGATTAAATTAAAAAAATAGTTTTTGACCAGAAGTAAGGAGCAATATTATAACTTAAAACGATCAGAGATTACTCCATATATGAGGGGGGGGGGATTGCTCTCTCCTCTATACCTTGTTGCTCTCGCTACAATATTTTATAACTTTTTAAAAAGCTTTCTATTCTAATTAAACGGCCCTTGTGTTTCAGGAATTGTTTTAAAGAACTGGGGCAAACCCCCCTCCCTCTAAATTTTCCTTCAGGACAATTACATCCTTGCTGAAAATCCACCAAGAAAATTTCTTGCAGACCCACTAACAAATACTATACGTAAACAATGGGTAAATTTATTAACTTACTGCCCTTTCCCTTGAAGAATTCGTCTAAGCATACTTTCATTTGAAAAAGACTTTAATTTCTGATTGTTTTTCAAATTATGTCAGATATACCCATATGTGGAATATTTATCCTAGAAACTTAAAAACTTTGACAGAGTATACTCAAAATTATATATGGCTCTAGTTTTACACTATTATAGCCATGGCTATACGGCCCTGGCGTTTTGTTTTTTCTCGGCTGTGGACTTGAGTTTCCGGTCCTAAGGTAGGATCCAACGTCTGTGATTTGTACGAATTTTTTAAGTGGGAAAGGATTCCTATAAACTTTTTCTGAAAGGCTGAGAGGATTTTCGAGTTTTATTTGTTTTGTTTTTTATCGAGCCCTATGAGGCTGATAGGAGGTTTTGGGTTCAAAGTCGCGTAGTTCATATAGATAAAAGGCTAATGTAGACATTTAAAACTTCGTTTAATCAACTTGATTGAGGTTATATTTTATAAAATACTGAACACTGAGTATAATTTTGCATCAGCTATCACGGAGAATAGTCGGTGGGTGATTGCTTATGAGGTGGGGTTTCTGATGTCCCGACAAATTAATTTTGACACTCAAATTGTGTGAATTTATGTGAGTATTCAGGTAAATGTAAAGGATGATCTGTTGAGGGGTATAATAACAATTATCCCTAACCTCCCTCCATCAAAAAGTTCGTGGTAATGATCTGAAAGTAAGGAGTGGTAAAGGCTAATAGTAACCAATACTAAAACAAGAGCTTAGAGTTGATATGGCACTTGTGACGAGGTCGGAAGAGCCAAGAGCTCATATGGTATGAGCTCTAGCAAAATTATAAGAATCTATAGATTGATTTAAAAGGAAAATCAGAGGCTTAATACCGGTCAGGATTTAAGATAAGAGCTCTGAGTCACGAGGTCCTTCTAAATATCAATATTCATTTAGATCCGATCACCCACTTGTAAGTTAAAAATACCCCAATTTTTCTAATTTTGCCTCTCCCTTCATCCCCCCAGATGGTCAAATCGTGAAAAACGACTTCATCAAGTCAATGTGGAGCTCCCTGACACGCCTACCAATTTTCATAGTCCTAGCACGTCCAGAAGCACCAACTCACCAAAGCACTGAACCCCACCCCGTAACTCCCCCAAAGGGAGTGGATCCAGTCTGGTTACGTCAATCTCGTATCTATGACATTTGCTTATTCTACCCACCAAGTTTCATCCCGATCTCTCCACTCTAAGCGTTTTCCATGATTTCCGGTTTCCAACTCCCCCCAATGTTAACAGATCTGGTCGGGATTTGAAATAAGAGCTCTGAGGCATTAGTTCCTTCTAAATATAGAATTTCATTAAGATCCGGTCTTTGGTTCTTAAGTTAAAAATACCTCAATTTTTCTAAATTAATAACCCCCAGCTCCCCCAAAAAGAGTGCAGTTAGTCCGGTTATGTCAATCATGTATCTAGGACTTGTGTGCTTATTCTTCCCACCAAGCTTCATCCCGATCTCTCCACTCTAAGCGTTTTCCAAGATTTCCGGTTTTCAAGATTTATGTTTTCCTCCTCCCCTGTGTCCGCGGATTCGATTCGAATTGAAAACAGAGCATATCAGACATAAGATCTTTCTATATATAAAGTTTCATTAAGATCCGATTAACCATTCGTAAGAAAATGATACCTCAATTTTCACGTTTTCCAAGATTTCCAGTTTCAGCCAGTCTGGTCTGGTTCCTGATACGCCTGCTAAATTCCATCGTCCTAGCTTATCTGGAAGTGCCTAAAGTAGCAAAATCGGGATAGGCAGACAGAGCGACTGACCGACAGAATTGTCAATCGTTATGTGTCAGGATTTAAGATAAGAGCTCTGAGTCACGAGGTCCTTCTAAATATCAATATTCATTTAGATCCGATCACCCACTTGTAAGTTAAAAATACCCCAATTTTTCTAATTTTGCCTCTCCCTTCATCCCCCCAGATGGTCAAATCGTGAAAAATGACTTCATCAAGTCAATGTGGAGCTCCCTGACACGCCTACCAATTTTCATAGTCCTAGCACGTCCAGAAGCACCAACTCACCAAAGCACTGAACCCCACCCCGTAACTCCCCCAAAGGGAGTGGATCCAGTCTGGTTACGTCAATCTCGTATCTATGACATTTGCTTATTCTACCCACCAAGTTTCATCCCGATCTCTCCACTCTAAGCGTTTTCCATGATTTCCGGTTTCCAACTCCCCCCAATGTTAACAGATCTGGTCGGGATTTGAAATAAGAGCTCTGAGGCATTAGTTCCTTCTAAATATAAAATTTCATTAAGATCCGGTCTCTGGTTCTTAAGTTAAAAATACCTCAATTTTTCTAAATTAACAACCCCCAGCTCCCCCAAAAAGAGTGCTGTTAGTCCGGTTATGTCAATCATGTATCTAGGACTTGTGTGCTTATTCTTCCCACCAAGCTTCATCCCGATCTCTCCACTCTGAGCGTTTTCCAAGATTTCCGGTTTTCAAGATTTATGTTTTCCTCCTCCCCTATGTCCGCGGATCCGATTCGAATTGAAAACAGAGCATATCAGACATAAGATCTTTCTATATATAAAGTTTCATTAAGATCCGATTAACCATTCGTAAGAAAATGATACCTCAATTTTCACGTTTTCCAAGATTTCCAGTTTCAGCCAGTCTGGTCTGGTTCCTGATACGCCTGCTAAATTCCATCGTCCTAGCTTATCTGGAAGTGCCTAAAGTAGCAAAATCGGGATAGGCAGACAGAGCGACTGACCGACAGAATTGTCAATCGTTATGTGTCACTTAGTAGATACCAAGTGCCATAAAAACAGATTTGATAACAATTGGTTCCAATTTAGCTAATTGGTTTATAAGTATCAAGGAACTATATAGTCAGCTTTCCAGTTGCAGAGGAAGTAATGACCATTTGCATCTTCAAAGGCAACACAATAAATAATGTAATTTTTCCCGGAGAGAATACGCCTAGCATCAAATTTTCATGAGTCAGTTCTCATCCCGTCTTTGCCACTCAAGAGTAGAGTGGTACTATGTTTTACCTGTGGAAAATCGGTACAAAAAAATTGTCACCCCTGTAAACATTATGTTGTACACCCGAAATTATAACTTAATACCTAAATCAATTCTTGAGATACGCTCTTTTGGCAATCTGCATGCGCATTATATATCGTGATTTTATTTTAAGTTCTCCTTCAATATTCTGTCAAATTTTGACCTTCATATTTGTAGCTTTGATTGCACTAGTATTGTAGCAGTAGAAACTGGTAGGGGTACTAGTAGCAACAGAAGTAGCAGCATGATAACTATCAGTAGTAGCAGGTACATTTTGCCTATTGGTCAACTGAATGTCTCACTCATGATGCCCCCGAAGTTTCCTTTTGATAGGCTTGATAGGTCGTTCCAAAAATTTTCAGATAAAAATTTTCAGATGCGTTTGATGAAAATCGGGGTTGTTGGGGAAGGGGGCTAGTTGACCTCTGTCGCTTTTGACTCTTAAAAGGAAACTAGGTCTTAAATTTCAATCAAATAAGTCACCTCTAAAGTTTATACAACCATCCCTTCCAAAAGAACCTTAGATGCCCCAGGAGTATAACTTACAACTCTTAAATAATGACGAAGACCACACTGCCTTTCCATAATACAAATACAGAAGAGAGAATAATGAGACTTTTTTTTCCCAAGACAGTGAACGAACAAAACCTATTTGAATATTTCGGCCCTATATCTAAGGGCCGTCTTCAGTAAAGAAAATAATAAATAATAAAACTCTTACAATAAAAGTTCTCGGTTAAAAATCCATTTTTTTCAAATAGCCTTGGTATCATTACTTCTTAACGACAAGTTCAGCCAAGACTGTGTCAAATAGGTTTTGTTCGTTCACTCTCTTTTGAAAAAAGTCCTCATTATTCTATCTTCTGTATTTGTATTATGGAAAGGCAGTGTGGTCTTCGTCATTATTTATGTCATGCTTATGGGGAGCATTTGACCAAAGATATTTTTCATTTTATTAGTTTAGGGAAAAAACACACGAACATTATTAATCAAAAAACGTTTCTGGAATCTTGCAGAAGGAATAAAATTATTCCTAAATCCTTAAGGCATAAATTTCACTTAAACACTTTACGAGAGTCACAGTTCATACATAAATTGCAGCTAAAAACGTTGAATCATATTATTAGGGACAAAAACACAGAAGACATGTAATTTCCTCAGAACGAAAATCACTCGAAAATTTTCTGTCCCAGAGTTTGTCAACTGATGATTTTTTGCAGATTGTTAGGATGGAAAGGAATTTATTCCACCATGATATCCGTATGTCAAAAGAGAGACTCACTAATAAGTTTATAAGGTTGAAATATGAGTCTCAAATGGTCAACCCAGTTTACAATCCTAAGATAAGTCCTGGACCTGCGATTGAAAATATTTCATCTAAAAAGCTTAGCTATGTTGAAGAAAAATTCCTAGAACAGGGGGCCAAAATTTTGGTTTTTTACCGAAACAGGTTCCAGTTGCAGACTTGGTAGCATCTTTAGAATCCTCTCTCCACAAATGTAGTGTTCTTGTTTCAAACCCGGATACAGTTAGATCTTGTTTGATTAACACTCTTTACAACACTTCATTAAAGCTCCCTAATGCTCGCAATAGCGCAATGGAAAAATCATATGACACAAAAGTTTTGAACAAACTCCGTAATGATTCTTCAATAATAACCACTAAAGCCGATAAAAGCAACTCCTTAGTGATTATGAATAAAACAGATTATGATAGTAAAATTCAGTCACATTTAAATGATACAAACACTTATGTAAAATCCACCCATGACCAGACTGATCAATTTGCTTAAAAAGTTATAAAAGAATTAAAACCTCTGAAAAAAATGGCAGAATCACTCCACAGTTGTACAATAAATTTCTCTCTTGTTGTGTTTTTTGCTCGAAGTTTTGTGGATTGCCAAAATTGCACAAACAAGGCATTCCTCTAAGACCCATTTTAGCTAGTACAAAATCACCTGCCTCAAACATTGGAAAATGGTTATGCACTGCATTGAAACCATTGCTTCACTCCCAAAAATCTTATATAAAAAATTCCGTTGATCTTGTAGAAAAATTGAAACAGATAGACATTTCTGAAAATTCCATAATAAGCAGCTTTGACATAGTTTCCATGTATACTAGTATTGATGTTTCAAAATCTGAGCAATATTTACAAAATAAACTGGAAAACAATTATCATCTAATCGAAGAGTCAGCAATAGGTCTAGACATTGATGTCTTTCGTGCATTTGGTTAAATTATGTAACAAATATTCAATGCATTTCCAGTTTCGAGATTCATATTACGAACAGGTAAGGGGCCTTCCTTTGGGAGCACCTCTATCAGACCTACCCGCAAATATTTTCGTCGAGAATCTTGAAAATTGGGCCCTGGATTCGTATTTTCTTAATCATTTGTTTTGGGGACGTTTCATGGACGACGTAATTTCAGTTTGGAATTATGGCGAAAGTGAACTTGATGGTTTTCTAGAACATTTGTACTTAATTAAGTACTTGGTAATTAAGTACTTAATTTCTGTTCAGAGCCGTATATTTAAAAAAAAGAATTAAATTTTATTACAGACATACTTTTTGGCAACGGGTACCCAATTTCTCTCATAAATACTGTTATTGCTCAAAGATTAAACATGCATTCTTCTAAAGCCTTAAATCCCACACCAGTAAACGATTCGAACAAACCCACAAGCACGATTTACCTACCTTATATTCCGAAAATTACTTCAAGATAGTCACCCCGATAAAAAATCCTTCTGCAACCCTCACCCTCCAAGACAAATCCTAGATACGACCCTGGTTGTTTTACACGCTATACTGATTGCTACAAAATCTTACTGAATTAGCTAACTTCATTTAAAAGCTTCCAAGCGCTAAACCGGAATTTAACAACATGTGATTAAGAGCACTGACGATAAAAAGATTTTTCAGATGACTTTCAGAATCTGTGCAGGAAAAGTTGAGAGATTCCTCTTAGAGTCATATTCTATCAATGTAAGGGACGTAGCTATGAGATATTTGCTACTATTAATTTAAAAAAGACTTTTTCCAAAGAACAAGTATTTCAAAGAAAAGTAAAGAGCTCCATTAAACAAAAAATGAGTTGAAATAAAGTCAAATAATTTTCTAAGCGTAAAACGACAAAAAATCACCATCAATAAATAAATGAAACCTAAAACGAAAATAAATTACAATAAATCACCGAGTTAAACTCAAAACAAGCAGAAATTAACATGAGTAAGAGCCATACAGATTATATTATTGTATATATTGAGAATATATATTTGATGAGAACATACATACATATATATATATATATATATATATATATATATATATATATATATATATATATATATATATATATATATATATTGTAGTTAGAGCCATACAGAATATATTAAAAACCTACTAGTTTTAAAGCAAGTCCATGTATGCGGAGGTTTGTTTTGTTCTTAAGGTGGCTCATTCTTAGGGATAATTTTGGTGATCAAACAGTTAGTGGTAATGGACTGTAAGTAATGAGCGATGTGGCTCAATAGTAACCGAAACTCTAAGAAAAGTAACCAAAACTTTTGACGATAATTTTGGTAATCGTCTGAAATGATCAGATGATTGCTGTAAATCAAAACACAGCAAGCAAAAGTATATATTTCAAATATATTGTTCCATCATACGTGCGGACAAAAAAGAGTAGAAGGACTCTGTTTTAAGTGGTTGCTAACATATCAAAGTGGTTGTTGGATGTAAATCTGAAGTCCATTGGTACCAGGCAAGACAGCTCTTTCTCTGGTTCCCACCAAAAGTAAGTAAGGTTAGATTAGGTTAAAACTGAGTTTCCAAGCAAAGTGATTATTATATTCAGAGAGCATATAAAAATCATCAAGCAGTGTGTTCACCTATATGTTCAACCATTTCTATAGGTCAGTAATTTAAATTGATCCTTGTTTACCACAAAAAAAGATCTGCAGGCCATAAACTGTGGAGAACAGGCATCTCAAGTGCGTGTACTTTCCGAATGTGCTAAAGCCATTTACTGAAGCCATGTGTAACAAAAAAGACTTTTTCCTTGCCTGTTCCCATTTGTGCTTTTTTGAATTCTTATTGATTCTTTTGCATTGATTGTAAGCCCAGTATGTCACTTTTACCCAGCAAGTGCACCAGAGTCAGCCAAGGAGTCAAGCACTAAAGGTTCAGTCAAAGCAAGCTCCCCAAGAAGGTAGAAAACATTCCATCAACTAATTACAAATTGTAGCCATTGATTAGTTTGGTTCTGAAAAATAATTGGAAGTAAGTTTGCTTATTGTTTGTCTTCTTATTCCCCTTTGTCATGTCCATGTTTTACACTTAATCCTATTATTTTTTATTTTTTTATTTCCTGTCCTTCTACTCAGGACAGAAGTCGTCGGAGTTTCTTGGTAGTTTTTGTATATATTGTCCCTAGATTCTTTGCTCCTTTTTGTTTGAAGTATACCAAAGAGGTGTTGAGGACGGGGCATCCCCTTTCATATACACAACAATTTCTGTTCGTTTTATGGTTTAATCTAGCTCTTTACTTTTAATTGATAAAAGAAGTTATGAGAAAAGAAATCTAAAGTACATTATATTGAATTACCTCTAATAAAATATTGAGTTACCTCTAGTAAAATTTTTTTTTTCACATAGAAGCATAGTGACATGTACACTGTATTCTACATTTCAACATTGACATATCAAGGGGGAGCCAAAGGGGAAGCTTGTTGAGGGCACTGGTTTGTAAGGGGTTCTAGCTTTTGTGTAAAGAGTAAGATATTGAGGAAGGGGTGGTCTGCCTCATATACAGAGCAATTTGTGGATATGAGGCTCATATAC